>NW_028127997.1:0-203278 GCF_965231255.1 Vanellus vanellus | reverse complement strand
CCTGGAACACCTTCAAATGCCCCAGACAATTGGGCCCTCTCTGCTTTCCTGCGCACTCGATGCTCAAAAGCACCTTTTTTAACTCTCCGCAGCCTCCCCAGCAAAAAAGACAAACGTCCAGCTTTTGCTGCCACAGCAAAGGTGCCAGCGGGGAAAAGTGATGCTGGTCCTCACTGCCTCCTGGAACACCTTCAAATGCCCCAGACAATTTGGCCCTCTCTGCTTTCCTGCGCACTCTATCCTCAAAAGCACCTTTTTTCACTCTCGGCAGCCTCCCCAGCAAAAAAGACAAACGTCCAGCTTTTGCTGCCACAGCAAAGGTGCCAGCAAGGAAAAGTCATGCTGGTCCTCACTGCCTCCTGGAACCCCTTCAAATGCCCCAGACAATTTGGCCCTCTCTGCTTTCCTGCGCACTCTATCCTCAAAAGCACCTTTTTTCACTCTCGGCAGCCTCCCCAACAAAAAAGACAAACGTCCAGCTTTTGCTGCCACAGCAAAGGTGCCAGCGGGGAAAAGTGATGCTGGTCCTCACTGTCTCCTGGAACCCCTTCAAATGCCCCAGACAATTTGGCCCTCTCTGCTTTCCTGCGCACTCTATCCTCAAAAGCACCTTTTTTCACTCTCGGCAGCCTCCGCAGCAAAAAAGACAAACGTCCAGCTTTTGCTGCCACAGCAAAGGTGCCAGCGGGGGAAAGTGATGCTGGTCCTCACTACCTCCTGGAACCCCTTCAAATGCCCCATACAATTTGGCCCTCTCTGCTTTCCTGCGCACTCTATCCTCAAAAGCACCTTTTTTCACTCTCGGCAGCCTCAGCAGCAAAAAAGACAAACGTCCAGCTTTTGCTGCCACAGCAAAGGTGCCAGCGGGGAAAAGTGATGCTGGTCCTCACTGCCTCCTGGAACACCTTCAAATGCCCCACACAATTGGGCCCTCTCTGCTTTCCTGCGCACTCGATCCTCAAAACCACCTTTTTTCACTCTCGGCAGCCTCCCCAGCAGAAAAGACAATCGTCCAGCTTTTGCTGCCACAGCAAAGGTGCCAGCGGGGAAAAGTGATGCTGGTCCTCACTGCCTCCTGGAACCCCTTCAAATGCCCCAGACAATTTGGCCCTCTCTGCTTTCCTGCGCACTCTATCCTCAAAAGCACCTTTTTTCACTTTCGGCGCTGTCTGGAGCAAAAAAGACAAACGTCCAGCTTTTGCTGCCACAGCAAAGGTGCCAGCGGGGAAAAGTCATGCTGGTCCTCACTGTCTCCTGGAACCCCTTCAAATGCCCCAGACAATTTGGCCCTCTCTGCTTTCCTGCGCACTCTATCCTCAAAAGCACCTTTTTTCACTCTCGAATGCCTCCGCAGCAAAAAAGACAAACGTCCAGCTTTTGCTGCCACAGCAAAAGTCCCAGCGGGGAAAAGTCATGCTGGTCCTCCCTGCCTCCTGGAACTCCTTCAAATGCCCCAGACAATTGGGCCCTCTCTGCTTTCCTGCGCACTCGATCCTCAAAAGCACCTTTTTTCACTCTCGGCAGCCTCCCCAGCAAAAAAGACAAACGTCCAGCTTTTGCTGCCACAGCAAATGTGCCAGCGGGGAAAAGTGATGCTGGTCCTCACTGCCTCCTGGAACACCTTCAAATGCCCCAGACAATTTGGCCCTCTCTGCTTTCCTGCGCACTCTATCCTCAAAAGCACCTTTTTTCACTCTCGGCAGCCTCCCCATCAAAAAAGACAAACGTCCAGCTTTTGCTGCCACAGCAAAGTTGCCAGCGGGGAAAAGTCATGCTGGTCCTCACTGCCTCCTGGAACCCCTTCAAATGCCCCAGACAATTGGGCCCTCTCTGCTGTCCTGCGCACTCTATCCTCAAAGGCACCTTTTTTCACTCTCAGCAGCCTCCCCAGCAAAAAAGACAAACGTCCAGCTTTTGCTGCCACAGCAAAGGTGCCAGCGCGGAAAAGTGATGCTGGTCCTCACTGCCTCCTGGAACCCCTTCAAATGCCCCAGACAATTTGGCCCTTTCTGCTTTCCTGCGCACTCTATCCTCAAAAGCACCTTTTTTCACTCTCGGCAGCCTCCCCAGCAAAAAAGACAAACGTCCAGCTTTTGCTGCCACAGCAAAGGTGCCAGCGGGGAAAAGTGATGCTGGTCCTCACTGCCTCCTGGAACCCCTTCAAATGCCCCAGACAATTTGGCCCTCTCTGCTTTCCTGCGCACTCTATCCTCAAAAGCACCTTTTTTAACTCTCCGCAGCCTCCGCAGCAAAAAAGACAAACGTCCAGCTTTTGCTGCCACAGCAAAGGTGCCACCGGGGGAAAGTGATGCTTGTCCTCACTGACCCCTAGAACCCCTTCAAATGCCCCAGACAATTTGGCCCTCTCTGCTTTCCTGCGCACTCTATCCTCAAAAGCACCTTTTTTCACTTTCGGCGCTGTCTGGAGCAAAAAAGACAAACGTCCAGCTTTTGCTGCCACAGCAAAGGTGCCAGCGGGGAAAAGTGATGCTGGTCCTCACTGCCTCCTGGAACCCCTTCAAATGCCCCAGACAATTTGGCCCTCTCTGCTTTCCTGCGCACTCTATCCTCAAAAGCACCTTTTTTCACTCTCGGCAGCCTCCCCAGCAAAAAAGACAAACGTCCAGCTTTTGCTGCCACAGCAAAGGTGCCAGCGGGGAAAAGTGATGCTGGTCCTCACTGCCTCCTGGAACCCCTTCAAATGCCCCAGACAATTTGGCCCTCTCTGCTTTCCTGCGCACTCTATCCTCAAAAGCACCTTTTTTCACTCTCGGCAGCCTCCCCAGCAAAAAAGACAAACGTCCAGCTTTTGCTGCCACAGCAAAGGTGCCAGCGGGGGAAAGTGATGCTGGTCCTCACTACCTCCTGGAACCCCTTCAAATGCCCCAGACAATTTGGCCCTCTCTGCTTTCCTGCGCACTCTATCCTCAAAAGCACCTTTTTTCACTCTCGGCAGCCTCCGCAGCAAAAAAGACAAACGTCCAGCTTTTGCTGCCACAGCAAAGGTGCCAGCGGGGTAAAGTGATGCTGGTCCTCACTACGTCCTGGAACCCCTTCAAATGCCCCAGACAATTTGGCCCTCTCTGCTTTCCTGCGCACTCTATCCTCAAAAGCACCTTTTTTCACTCTCGGCAGCCTCCCCAGCAGAAAAGACAAACGTCCAGCTTTTGCTGCCACAGCAAAGGTGCCAGCGGGGAAAAGTGATGTTGGTCCTCACTGCCTCCTGGAACCCCTTCAAATGCCCCAGACAATTTGGCCCTCTCTGCTTTCCTGCGCACTCTATCCTCAAAAGCACCTTTTTTCACTTTCGGCGCTGTCTGGAGCAAAAAAGACAAACGTCCAGCTTTTGCTGCCACAGCAAAGGTGCCAGCGGGGAAAAGTGATGCTGGTCCTCACTGCCTCCTGGAACCCCTTCAAATTCCCCAGACAATTTGGACCTCTCTGCTTTCCTGCGCACTCTATCCTCAAAAGCACCTTTTTTCACTCTCGGCAGCCTCCCCAGCAAAAAAGACAAACGTCCAGCTTTTGCTGCCACAGCAAAGGTGCCAGCGGGGGAAAGTGATGCTGGTCCTCACTACCTCCTGGAACCCCTTCAAATGCCCCAGACAATTTGGCCCTCTCTGCTTTCCTGCGCACTCTATCCTCAAAAGCACCTTTTTTCACTCTCAGCAGCCTCCCCAGCAAAAAAGACAAACGTCCAGCTTTTGCTGCCACAGCAAAGGTGCCAGCGGGGAAAAGTGATGCTGGTCCTCACTGCCTCCTGGAACTCCTTCAAATGCCCCAGACAATTTGGCCCTCTCTGTTTTCCTGCGCACTCTATCCCCAAAAGCACCTTTTTTCACTCCCGAATGCCTCCCCAGCAAAAAAGACAAACGTCCATCTTTTGCTGCTACAGCAAAGGTGCCAGCGGGGGAAAGTGATGCTGGTCCTCACTACCTCCTGGAAGCCCTTCAAATGCCCCAGACAATTGGGCCCTCTCTGCTTTCCTGCGCACTCTAGCCTCAAAAGCACCTTTTTTCACTCTCGGCAGCCTCCCCAGCAAAAAAGACAAACGTCCAGCTTTTGCTGTAACAGCAAAGGTTCCAGCGGGGAAAAGTCATGCTGGTCCTCACTGCCTCCTGGAACGCCTTCAAATGCCCCAGACAATTTGGCCCTCTCTGCTTTCCTGCGCACTCTATCCTCAAAAGCACCTTTTTTCACTCTCGGCAGCCTCCGCAGCAAAAAAGACAAACGTCCAGCTTTTGCTGCCACAGCAAAGGTGCCAGTGGGGAAAAGTGATGCTGGTCCTCACTACCTCCTGGAACCCCTTCAAATGCCCCAGACAATTTGGCCCTCTCTGCTTTCCTGCGCACTCTATCCTCAAAAGCACCTTTTTTCACTCTCGGCAACCTCCGCAGCAAAAAAGACAACTGTCCAGCTTTTGCTGCCACAGCAAAGGTGGCAGCGGGGAAAAGTGATGCTGGTCCTCACTGCCTCCTGGAACCCCTTCAAATGCCCCAGACAATTTGGCCCTCTCTACTTTCCTGCGCACTCTATCCTCAAAAGCACCTTTTTTCACTCTCGGCAGCCTCCCCAGCAAAAAAGACAAACGTCCAGCTTTTGCTGCCACAGCAAAGGTGCCAGCGGGGAAAACTCATGCTGGTCCTCACTGCCTCCTGGAACCCCTTCAAATGCCCCACACAATTTGGCCCTCTCTGCTTTCCTGCGCACTCTATCCTCAAAAGCACATTTTTTCACTCTCGGCACCCTCCCCAGCAAAAAAGACAATCGTCCAGCTTTTGCTGCCACAGCAAAGGTGCCAGCGGGGAAAAGTCATGCTGGTCCTCACTGCCTCCTGGAACACCTTCAAATGCCCCACACAATTGGGCCCTCTCTCCTTTCCTGCGCACTCGATCCTCAAAACCACCTTTTTTCACTCTCGGCAGCCTCCCCAGCAGAAAAGACAAACGTCCAGCTTTTGCTGCCACAGCAAATGTGCCAGCGGGGAAAAGTGATGCTGGTCCTCACTGCCTCCTGGAACCCCTTCAAATGCCCCAGACAATTTGGCCCTCTCTGCTTTCCTGCGCACTCGATCCTCAAAAGCACCTTTTTTCACTCTCGAATGCCTCCCCAGCAAAAAAGACAATCGTCCATCTTTTGCTGCTACAGCAAAGGTGCCAGCGGGGGAAAGTGATGCTGGTCCTCACTACCTCCTGGAACCCCTTCAAATGCCCCAGACAATTTGGCCCTCTCTGCTTTCCTGCGCACTCTAGCCTCAAAAGCACCTTTTTTCACTCTCGGCAGCCTCCGCAGCAAAAAAGACAAACGTCCAGCTTTTGCTGCCACAGCAAAGGTGCCAGCGGTGAAAAGTGATGCTGGTCCTCACTGCCTCCTGGAACCCCTTCAAATGCCCCAGACAATTTGGCCCTCTCTGCTTTCCTGCGCACTCTATCCTCAAAAGCACCTTTTTTCACTCTCGAATGCCTCCCCAGCAAAAAAGACAAACGTCCAGCTTTTGCTGCCACAGCAAAGGTGCCAGCGGGGAAAACTCATGCTGGTCCTCACTGCCTCCTGGAACCCCTTCAAATGCCCCACACAATTTGGCCCTCTCTGCTTTCCTGCGCACTCTATCCTCAAAAGCACCTTTTTTCACTCTCGAATGCCTCCCCAGCAAAAAAGACAAACGTCCAGCTTTTGCTGCCACAGCTAAGGTGCCAGCGGGGAAAAGTCATGCTGGTCCACCCTGCCTCCTGGAACACCTTAAAATGCCCCACACAATTGGGCCCTCTCTCCTTTCCTGCGCACTCTATCCTCAAAACCACCTTTTTTCACTCTCGGCAGCCTCCCCAGCAGAAAAGACAAACGTCCAGCTTTTGCTGCCACAGCAAAGGTGCCAGCGGGGAAAAGTGATGCTGGTCCTCACTGCCTCCTGGAACCCCTTCAAATGCCCCAGACAATTTGGCGCTCTCTGCTTTCCTGCGCACTCGATCCTCAAAAGCACCTTTTTTCACTCTCGGCAGCCTCCCCAGCAAAAAAGACAAACGTCCAGCTTTTGCTGCCACAGCAAAGGTGCCAGCGGGGGAAAGTGATGCTGGTCCTCACTGCCTCCTGGAACCCCTTCAAATGCCCCAGACAATTTGGCCCTCTCTGCTTTCCTGCGCACTCTATCCTCAAAAGCACCTTTTTTCACTCTCGGCAGCCTCCCCAGCAGAAAAGACAAACGTCCAGCTTTTGCTGCCACAGCAAAGGTGCCAGCGGGGAAAAGTCATGCTGGTCCTCACTGCCTCCTGGAACTCCTTCAAATGCCCCAGACAATTTGGCCCTCTCTGCTTTCCTGCGCACTCTATCCTCAAAAGCACCTTTTTTCACTCTCGAATGCCTCCCCAGCAAAAAAGACAAACGTCCATCTTTTGCTGCTACAGCAAAGGTGCCAGCGGGGGAAAGTGATGCTGGTCCTCACTACCTCCTGGAACCCCTTCAAATGCCCCAGACAATTTGGCCCTCTCTGCTTTCCTGCGCACTCTAGCCTCAAAAGCACCTTTTTTCACTCTCGGCAGCCTCCCCAGCAAAAAAGACAAACGTCCAGCTTTTGCTGTAACAGCAAAGGTGCCAGCGGGGAAAAGTCATGCTGGTCCTCACTGCCTCCTGGAACGCCTTCAAATGCCCCAGACAATTTGGCCCTCTCTGCTTTCCTGCGCACTCTATCCTCAAAAGCACCTTTTTTCACTCTCGGCAGCCTCCCCAGCAAAAAAGACAAACGTCCAGCTTTTGCTGCCACAGCAAAGGTGCCAGTGGGGAAAAGTGATGCTGGTCCTCACTACCTCCTGGAACCCCTTCAAATGCCCCAGACAATTTGGCCCTCTCTGCTTTCCTGCGCACTCTATCCTCAAAAGCACCTTTTTTCACTCTCAGCAGCCTCCGCAGCAAAAAAGACAAACGTCCAGCTTTTGCTGCCACAGCAAAGGTGCCAGCGCGGAAAAGTGATGCTGGTCCTCACTGCCTCCTGGAACCCCTTCAAATGCCCCAGACAATTTGGCCCTCTCTGCTTTCCTGCGCACTCTATCCTCAAAAGCACCTTTTTTCACTCTCGGCAGCCTCCCCAGCAAAAAAGACAAACGTCCAGCTTTTGCTGCCACAGCAAAGGTGCCAGCGGGGAAAACTCATGCTGGTCCTCACTGCCTCCTGGAACCCCTTCAAATGCCCCACACAATTTGGCCCTCTCTGCTTTCCTGCGCACTCTATCCTCAAAAGCACCTTTTTTCACTCTCGGCAGCCTCCCCAGCAAAAAAGACAAACGTCCAGCTTTTGCTGCCACAGCTAAGGTGCCAGCGGGGAAAAGTCATGCTGGTCCACCCTGCCTCCTGGAACACCTTCAAATGCCCCAGACAATTTGGCCCTCTCTGCTTTCCTGCGCACTCTATCCTCAAAAGCACCTTTTTTCACTCTCGGCAGCCTCCCCAGCAAAAAAGACAAACGTCCAGCTTTTGCTGCCACAGCAAAGGTGCCAGCGGGGAAAAGTCATGCTGGTCCTCACTGCCTCCTGGAACCCCTTCAAATGCCCCAGACAATTTGGCCCTCTCTGCTTTCCTGCGCACTCTATCCTCAAAAGCACCTTTTTTAACTCTCCGCAGCCTCCGCAGCAAAAAAGACAAACGTCCAGCTTTTGCTGCCACAGCAAAGGTGCCACCGGGGGAAAGTGATGCTTGTCCTCACTGACCCCTAGAACCCCTTCAAATGCCCCAGACAATTTGGCCCTCTCTGCTTTCCTGCGCACTCTATCCTCAAAAGCACCTTTTTTCACTTTCGGCGCTGTCTGGAGCAAAAAAGACAAACGTCCAGCTTTTGCTGCCACAGCAAAGGTGCCAGCGGGGAAAAGTGATGCTGGTCCTCACTGCCTCCTGGAACCCCTTCAATTGCGCCAGACAATTTGGCCCTCTCTGCTTTCCTGCGCACTCTATCCTCAAAAGCACCTTTTTTCACTCTCGGCAGCCTCCCCAGCAAAAAAGACAAACGTCCAGCTTTTGCTGCCACAGCAAAGGTGCCAGCGCGGAAAAGTGATGCTGGTCCTCACTGCCTCCTGGAACTCCTTCAAATGCCCCAGACAATTTGGCCCTCTCTGTTTTCCTGCGCACTCTATCCTCAAAAGCACCTTTTTTCACTCTCGGCAGCCTCCGCAGCAAAAAAGACAACTGTCCAGCTTTTGCTGCGACAGCAAAGGTGGCAGCGGGGAAAAGTGATGCTGGTCCTCACTACCTCCTGGAACCCCTTCAAATGCCCCAGACAATTTGGCCCTCTCTGCTTTCCTGCGCACTCTGTCCTCAAAAGCACCTTTTTTCACTCTCGGCAGCCTCCCCAGCAAAAAAGACAAACGTCCAGCTTTTGCTGCCACAGCAAAGGTGCCAGCGGGGAAAAGTCATGCTGGTCCACCCTGCCTCCTGGAACACCTTCAAATGCCCCACACAATTGGGCCCTCTCTGCTTTCCTGCGCACTCGATCCTCAAAACCACCTTTTTTCACTCTCGGCAGCCTCCCCAGCAGAAAATACAAACGTCCAGCTTTTGCTGCCACAGCAAATGTGCCAGCGGGGAAAAGTGATGCTGGTCCTCACTGCCTCCTGGAACCCCTTCAAATGCCCCAGACAATTTGGCCCTCTCTGCTTTCCTGCGCACTCTATCCTCAAAAGCACCTTTTTTCACTTTCGGCGCTGTCTGGAGCAAAAAAGACAAACGTCCAGCTTTTGTCGCCACAGCAAAGGTGCCAGCGGGGAAAAGTGATGCTGGTCCTCACTGCCTCCTGGAACACCTTGAAATGCCCCAGACAATTGGGCCCTCTCTGCTTTCCTGCGCACTCGATCCTCAAAAGCACCTTTTTTCACTCTCGGAAGCCTCCCCAGCAAAAAAGACAAACGTCCAGCTTTTGCTGCCACAGCAAAGGTGCCAGCGGGGGAAAGTGTTGCTGGTCCTCACTGCCTCCTGGAACCCCTTCAAATGCCCCAGACAATTTGGCCCTCTCTGCTTTCCTGCGCACTCTATCCTCAAAAGCACCTTTTTTCACTCTCAGCAGCCTCCCCAGCAGAAAAGACAAACGTCCAGCTTTTGCTGCCACAGCAAAGGTGCCAGCGGGGAAAAGTGATGCTGGTCCTCACTGCCTCCTGGAACTCCTTCAAATGCCCCAGACAATTTGGCCCTCTCTGCTTTCCTGCGCACTCTATCCTCAAAAGCACCTTTTTTCACTCTCGGCAGCCTCCCCAGCAAAAAAGACAAACGTCCATCTTTTGCTGCTACAGCAAATGTGCCAGCGGGGGAAAGTGATGCTGGTCCTCACTACCTCCTGGAACCCCTTCAAATGCCCCAGACAATTGGGCCCTCTCTGCTTTCCTGCGCACTCTAGCCTCAAAAGCACCTTTTTTCACTCTCGGCAGCCTCCCCAGCAAAAAAGACAAACGTCCAGCTTTTGCTGTAACAGCAAAGGTGCCAGCGGGGAAAAGTCATGCTGGTCCTCACTGCCTCCTGGAACGCCTTCAAATGCCCCAGACAATTTGGCCCTCTCTGCTTTCCTGCGCACTCTATCCTCAAAAGCACCTTTTTTCACTCTCGGCAGCCTCCGGAGCAAAAAAGACAAACGTCCAGCTTTTGCTGCCACAGCAAAGGTGCCAGTGGGGAAAAGTGATGCTGGTCCTCACTACCTCCTGGAACCCCTTCAAATGCCCCAGACAATTTGGCCCTCTCTGCTTTCCTGCGCACTCTATCCTCAAAAGCACCTTTTTTCACTCTCGAATGCCTCCCCAGCAAAAAAGACAAACGTCCAGCTTTTGCTGCCACAGCAAAGGTGCCAGCGGGGAAAAGTCATGCTGGTCCTCACTGCCTCCTGGAACCCCTTCAAATGCCCCAGACAATTTGGCCTTTTGTGCTTTCCTGTGCACTCTATCCTCAAAAGCACCTTTTTTCACTCTCGGCAGCCTCCCCAGCAAAAAAGACCAACGTCCAGCTTTTGCTGCCACAGCTAAGGTGCCAGCGGGGAAAAGTCATGCTGGTCCACCCTGCCTCCTGGAACACCTTGAAATGCCCCAGACAATTGGGCCCTCTCTGCTTTCCTGCGCACTCGATCCTCAAAAGCACCTTTTTTCACTCTCGGCAGCCTCCCCAGCAAAAAAGACAAACGTCCAGCTTTTGCTGCCACAGCAAAGGTGCCAGCGGGGAAAAGTGATGCTGGTCCTCACTGCCTCCTGGAACCCCTTCAAATGCCCCAGACAATTTGGCCCTCTCTGCTTTCCTGCGCACTCTATCCTCAAAAGCACCTTTTTTCACTCTCGGCAGCCTCCCCAGCAAAAAAGACAAACGTCCAGCTTTTGCTGCCACAGCAAATGTGCCAGCGGGGAAAACTCATGCTGGTCCTCACTGCCTCCTGGAACCCCTTCAAATGCCCCAGACAATTGGGCCCTCTCTGCTGTCCTGCGCACTCTATCCTCAAAGGCACCTTTTCTCATTCTCGGCAGCCTCCCCAGCAAAAAAGACAAACGTCCAGCTTTTGCTGCCAGAGCAAAGGTGCCAGCGCGGAAAAGTGATGCTGGTCCTCACTGCCTCCTGGAACCCCTTCAAATGCCCCAGACAATTTGGCCCTCTCTGCTTTCCTGCGCACTCTATCCTCAAAAGCACCTTTTTTCACTCTCGGCAGCCTCCCCAGCAAAAAAGACAAACGTCCAGCTTTTGCTGCCACAGCAAAGGTGCCAGCGGGGAAAAGTCATGCTGGTCCTCACTGCCTCCTGGAACCCCTTCAAATGCCCCAGACAATTTGGCCCTCTCTGCTTTCCTGCGCACTCTATCCTCAAAAGCACCTTTTTTAACTCTCCGCAGCCTCCGCAGCAAAAAAGACAAACGTCCAGCTTTTGCTGCCACAGCAAAGGTGCCACCGGGGGAAAGTGATGCTTGTCCTCACTGACCCCTAGAACCCCTTCAAATGCCCCAGACAATTTGGCCCTCTCTGCTTTCCTGCGCGCTCTATCCTCAAAAGCACCTTTTTTCACTTTCGGCGCTGTCTGGAGCAAAAAAGACAAACGTCCAGCTTTTGCTGCCACAGCAAAGGTGGCAGAGGGGAAAAGTGATGCTGGTCCTCACTGCCTCCTGGAACCCCTTCAATTGCGCCAGACAATTTGGCCCTCTCTGCTTTCCTGCGCACTCTATCCTCAAAAGCACCTTTTTTCACTCTCGGCAGCCTCCCCAGCAAAAAAGACAAACGTCCAGCTTTTGCTGCCACAGCAAAGGTGCCAGCGGGAGAAAGTGATGCTGGTTCTCACTACCTCCTGGAACCCCTTCAAATGCCCCAGACAATTTGGCCCTCTCTGCTTTCCTGCGCACTCTATCCTCAAAAGCACCTTTTTTCACTCTCGGCAGCCTCCCCAGCAAAAAAGACAAACGTCCAGCTTTTGCTGCCACAGCAAAGGTGCCAGCGCGGAAAAGTGATGCTGGTCCTCACTGCCTCCTGGAACACCTTCAAATGCCCCAGACAATTTGGCCCTCTCTGCTTTCCTGCGCACTCGATCCTCAAAAGCACCTTTTTTCACTCTCGGCAGCCACCGCAGCAAAAAAGACAAACGTCCAGCTTTTGCTGCCACAGCAAAGGTGCCAGCGGGGAAAAGTGATGCTGGTCCTCACTGTCTCCTGGAACCCCTTCAAATGCCCCAGACAATTTGGCCCTCTCTGCTTTCCTGTGCACTCTATCCTCAAAAGCACCTTTTTTCACTCTCGGCAGCCTCCCCAGCAAAAAAGAAAAACGTCCAGCTTTTGCTGCCACAGCAAAGGCCCCAGCGGGGGAAAGTGATGCTGGTCCTCACTACGTCC
Organism: Vanellus vanellus; assembly: GCF_965231255.1. Lineage (NCBI taxonomy): Eukaryota > Metazoa > Chordata > Aves > Charadriiformes > Charadriidae > Vanellus > Vanellus vanellus. Next base: position 191,462 of record NW_028127997.1, on the reverse strand, counting down.
TGGAACCCCTTCAAATGCCCCATAGAATTTGGCCCTCTCTGCTTTCCTGCGCACTCTATCCTCAAAAGCACCTTTTTTCACTCTCGGCAGCCTCCCCAGCAAAAAAGACAAACGTCCAGCTTTTGCTGCCACAGCAAATGTGCCAGCGCGGAAAAGTGATGCTGGTCCTCACTGCCTCCTGGAACCCCTTCAAATGCCCCAGACAATTTGGCCCTCTCTGCTTTCCTGCGCACTCTATCCTCAAAAGCAACTTTTTTCACTCTCGGCAGCCTCCCCAGCAAAAAAGACAAACGTCCAGCTTTTGCTGCCACAGCAAAGGTGCCAGCGCGGAAAAGTCATGCTGGTCCTCACTGCCTCCTGGAACCCCTTCAAATGCCCCAGACAATTTGGCCCTCTCTACTTTCCTGCGCACTCTATCCTCAAAAGCACCTTTTTTCACTTTCGGCGCTGTCTGGAGCAAAAAATACAAACGTCCAGCTTTTACTGCCACAGCAAAGGTGCCAGCGGGGAAAAGTGATGCTGGTCCTCACTGCCTCCTGGAACCCCTTCAAATGCCCCAGACAATTTGGCCCTCTCTGCTTTCCTGCGCACTCTATCCTCAAAAGCACCTTTTTTCACTCTCGGCAGCCTCCCCAGCAAAAAAGACAAACGTCCAGCTTTTGCTGCCACAGCAAAGGTCCCAGCGGGGGAAAGTCATGCTGGTCCTCACTACGTCCTGGAACCCCTTCAAATGCCCCATACAATTTGGCCCTCTCTGCTTTCCTGCGCACTCTATCCTCAAAAGCACCTTTTTTCACTCTCGGCAGCCTCCCCAGCAAAAAAGAAAAACGTCCAGCTTTTGCTGCCACAGCAAAGGTGCCAGCGCGGAAAAGTCATGCTGGTCCTCACTGCCTCCTGGAACACCTTCAAATGCCCCACACAATTGGGCCCTCTCTGCTTTCCTGCGCACTCTATCCTCAAAAGCACCTTTTTTCACTCTCGGCAGCCTCCCCAGCAAAAAAGACAAACGTCCAGCTTTTGCTGTAACAGCAAAGGTGCCAGCGGGGAAAAGTGATGCTGGTCCTCACTGCCTCCTGGAACCCCTTCAAATGCCCCAGACAATTTGGCCCTCTCTGCTTTCCTGCGCACTCTATCCTCAAAAGCACCTTTTTTCACTCTCGGCAGCCTCCGCAGCAAAAAAGACAAACGTCCAGCTTTTGCTGCCACAGCAAAGGTGCCAGCGGGGGAAAGTGATGCTTGTCCTCACTGACCCCTAGAACCCCTTCAAATGCCCCAGACAATTTGGCCCTCTCTGCTTTCCTGCGCACTCTATCCTCAAAAGCACCTTTTTTCACTTTCGGCCCTGTCTGGAGCAAAAAAGACAAACGTCCAGCTTTTGCTGCCACAGCAAAGGTGCCAGCGGGGAAAGGTGATGCTGGTCCTCACTGCCTCCTGGAACCCCTTCAAATGCCCCAGACAATTTGGCCCTCTCTGCTTTCCTGCGCACTCTAGCCTCAAAAGCACCTTTTTTCACTCTCGAATGCCTCCCCAGCAAAAAAGACAAACGTCCAGCTTTTGCGGCCACAGCAAAGGTGCCAGCGGGGAAATGTGATGCTGGTCCTCACTGCCTCCGGGAACCCCTTCAAATGCCCCAGACAATTTGGCCCTCTCTGCTTTCCTGCGCACTCTATCCTCAAAAGCACCTTTTTTCACTCTCGGCAGCCTCCCCAGCAAAAAAGACAAACGTCCAGCTTTTGCTGCCACAGCAAAGGTGCCAGCGGGGAAAAGTCATGCTGGTCCTCACTGCCTCCTGGAACCCATTCAAATGCCCCAGACAATTTGGCCCTCTCTGCTTTCCTGCGCACTCTATCCTCAAAAGCACCTTTTTACACTCTCGAATGCCTCCGCAGCAAAAAAGACAAACGTCCAGCTTTTGCTGCCACAGCAAAGGTGCCAGCGGGGAAATGTCATGCTGGTCCTCACTGCCTCCTGGAACCCCTTCAAATGCCCCAGACTATTTGGCCCTCTCTGCTTTCCTGCGCACTCTATCCTCAAAAGCACCTTTTTTAACTCTTGGCAGCCTCCCCAGCAAAAAAGACAAACGTCCAGCTTTTGCTGCCACAGCAAAGGTGACAGCAAGGAAAAGTCATGCTGGTCCTCACTGCCTCCTGGAACCCGTTCAAATGCCCCAGACAATTTGGCCCTCTCTGCTTTCCTGTGCACTGTATCCTCAAAAGCACCTTTTTTCACTCTTGGCAGCCTCAGGAGCAAAAAAGACAAACGTCCAGCTTTTGCTGCCACAGCAAAGTTGCCAGCGCCGAAAAGTCATGATGGTCCTCACTGCCTCCTGGAACACCTTCAAATGCCCCAGACAATTGGGCCCTCTCTGTTTTCCTGCGCACTCTATCCTCAAAAGCACCTTTTTTCACTCTCGGCAGCCTCCCCAGCAAAAAAGACAAACGTCCAGCTTTTGCTGCCACAGCAAACGTGACAGCGGGGAAAAGTGATGCTGGTCCTCACTGCCTCCTGGAACCCCTTCAATTGCGCCAGACAATTTGGCCCTCTCTGCTTTCCTGCGCACTCTATCCTCAAAAGCACCTTTTTTCACTCTCGGCAGCCTCCCCAGCAAAAAAGACAAACGTCCAGCTTTTGCTGCCACAGCAAAGGTGCCAGCGGGGGAAAGTGATGCTGGTCCTCACTACCTCCTGGAACCCCTTCATATGCCCCAGACAATTTGGCCCTCTCTGCTTTCCTGCGCACTCTATCCTCAAAAGCACCTTTTTTCACTCTCGGCAGCCTCCCCAGCAAAAAAGACAAACGTCCAGCTTTTGCTGCCACAGCAAAGGTGCCAGCGGGGAAAAGTGATGCTGGTCCTCACTACCTCCTGGAACCCCTTCAAATGCCCCACACAATTTGGCCCTCTCTGCTTTCCTGCGCACTCGATCCTCAAAAGCATCTTTTTTCACTCTCGGCAGCCTCCCCAGCAAAAAAGACAAACGTCCAGCTTTTGCTGCCACAGCAAAGGTGCCAGCGGGGAAAAGTGATGCTGGTCCTCACTGTCTCCTGGAACCCCTTCAAATGCCCCAGACAATTTGGCCCTCTCTGCTTTCCTGCGCACTCTATCCTCAAAAGCAACCTTTTTTCACTCTCGGCAGCCTCCCCAGCAAAAAAGAAAAACGTCCAGCTTTTGCTGCCACAGCAAAGGTCCCAGCGGGGGAAAGTGATGCTGGTCCTCACTACGTCCTGGAACCCCTTCAAATGCCCCATACAATTTGGCCCTCTCTGCTTTCCTGCGCACTCTATCCTCAAAAGCACCTTTTTTCACTCTCGGCAGCCTCCCCAGCAAAAAAGACAAACGTCCAGCTTTTGCTGCCACAGCAAAGGTGCCAGCGCGGAAAAGTGATGCTGGTCCTCACTGCCTCCTGGAACCCCTTCAAATGCCCCAGACAATTTGGCCCTCTCTGCTTTCCTGCGCACTCTATCCTCAAAAGCACCTTTTTTCACTCTCGGCAGCCTCCCCAGCAAAAAAGACAAACGTCCAGCTTTTGCTGCCACAGCAAAGGTGCCAGCGGGGAAAAGTGATGCTGGTCCTCACTGCCTCCTGGAACCCCTTCAAATGCCCCAGACAATTTGGCCCTCTCTACTTTCCTGCGCACTCTATCCTCAAAAGCACCTTTTTTCACTTTCGGCGCTGTCTGGAGCAAAAAATACAAACGTCCAGCTTTTACTGCCACAGCAAAGGTGCCAGCGGGGAAAAGTGATGCTGGTCCTCACTGCCTCCTGGAACCCCTTCAAATGCCCCAGACAATTTGGCCCTCTCTGCTTTCCTGCGCACTCTATCCTCAAAAGCACCTTTTTTCACTCTCGGCAGCCTCCCCAGCAAAAAAGACAAACGTCCAGCTTTTGCTGCCACAGCAAAGGTGCCAGCGGGGGAAAGTCATGCTGGTCCTCACTACGTCCTGGAACCCCTTCAAATGCCCCATACAATTTGGCCCTCTCTGCTTTCCTGCGCACTCTATCCTCAAAAGCACCTTTTTTCACTCTCGGCATCCTCCGCAGCAAAAAAGACAAACGTCCAGCTTTTGCTGCCACAGCAAAGGTGCCAGCGGGGAAAAGTCATGCTGGTCCTCACTGCCTCCTGGAACAGCTTCAAATGCCCCACACAATTGGGCCCTCTCTGCTTTCCTGCGCACTCTATCCTCAAAAGCACCTTTTTTCACTCTCGGCAGCCTCCCCAGCAAAAAAGACAAACGTCCAGCTTTTGCTGTAACAGCAAAGGTGCCAGCGGGGAAAAGTGATGCTGGTCCTCACTGCCTCCTGGAACCCCTTCAAATGCCCCAGACAATTTGGCCCTCTCTGCTTTCCTGCGCACTCTATCCTCAAAAGCACCTTTTTTCACTTTCGGCCCTGTCTGGAGCAAAAAAGACAAACGTCAAGCTTTTGCTGCCACAGCAAACGTGCTAGCGGGGAAAACTCATGCTGGTCCTCACTGCCTCCTGGAACCCCTTCAAATGTCCCAGACAATTTGGCCCTCTCTGCTTTCCTGCGCACTCTAGCCTCAAAAGCACCTTTTTTCACGCTCGAATGCCTCCGCAGCAAAAAAGACAAACGTCCAGCTTTTGCTGCCACAGCAAAGGTGCCAGCGGGGAAATGTGATGCTGGTCCTCACTGCCTCCTGGAACCCCTTCAAATGCCCCATACAATTTGGCCCTCTCTGCTTTCCTGCGCACTCTATCCTCAAAAGCACCTTTTTTAACTCTCGGCAGCCTCCCCAGCAAAAAAGACAAACGTCCAGCTTTTGCTGCCACAGCAAAGGTGACAGCAAGGAAAAGTCATGCTGGTCCTCACTGCCTCCTGGAACCCCTTCAAATGCCCCAGACAATTTGGCCCTCTCTGCTTTCCTGCGCACTCTATCCTCAAAAGCACCTTTTTTCACTCTTGGCAGCCTCAGCAGGAAAAAAGACAAACGTCCAGCTTTTGCTGCCACAGCAAAGGTGCCAGCGCGGAAAAGTCATGCTGGTCCTCACTGCCTCCTGGAACACCTTCAAATGCCCCAGACAATCGGGCCCTCTCTGCTTTCCTGCGCACTCTATCCTCAAAAGCACCTTTTTTCACTCTCGGCAGCCTCCCCAGCAAAAAAGACAAACGTCCAGCTTTTGCTGCCACAGCAAAGGTGCCAGCGGTGAAAAGTGATGCTGGTCCTCACTGCCTCCTGGAACCCCTTCAAATGCCCCAGACAATTTGGCCCTCTCTGCTTTCCTGCGCACTCTATCCTCAAAAGCACCTTTTTTAACTCTCCGCAGCCTCCGCAGCAAAAAAGACAAACGTCCATCTTTTGCTGCCACAGCAAAGGTGCCAGCGGGGGAAAGTGATGCTTGTCCTCACTGACCCCTAGAACCCCTTTAAATGCCCCAGACAATTTGGCCCTCTCTGCTTTCCTGCGCGCTCTATCCTCAAAAGCACCTTTTTTCACTTTCGGCCCTGTCTGGAGCAAAAAAGACAAACGTCCAGCTTTTGCTGCCACAGCAAAGGTGCCAGCGGAAAAATGTGATGCTGGTCTTCACTGCCTCCTGGAACCCCTTCAAATGCCCCAGACAATTTTGCCCTCTCTGCTTTCCTGCGCACTCTTGCCTCAAAAGCACCTTTTTTCAAGCTCGAATGCCTCCGCAGCAAAAAAGACAAACGTCCAGCTTTTGCTGCCACAGCAAAGGTGACAGCAAGGAAAAGTCATGCTAGTCCTCACTGCCTCCTGGAACCCCTTCAAATGCCCCAGACAATTTGGCCCTCTCTGCTTTCCTGCGCACTCTATCCTCAAAAGCACTTTTTTCACTCTCGGCAGCCTCCGCAGCAAAAAAGACAAACGTCCAGCTTTTGCTGCCACAGCAAAGGTGCCAGCGCGGAAAAGTGATGCTGGTCCTCACTGCCTCCTGGAACCCCTTCAAATGCCCCAGACAATTTGGCCCTCTCTGCTTTCGTGCACACTCTATCCTCAAAAGCACCTTTTTTCACTCTCGGCAGCCTCCCCAGCAAAAAAGACAAACGTCCAGCTTTTGCTGCCACAGCAAAGGTGCCAGCGAGGAAAAGTCATGCTGGTCCTCACTGCCTCCTGGAACCCCTTCAAATGCCCCAGACAATTGGGCCCTCTCTGCTTTCCTGCGCACTCTAGCCTCAAAAGCACCTTTTTTCACTCTCGGCAGCCTCCGCAGCAAAAAAGACAAACGTCCAGCTTTTGCTGCCACAGCAAAGGTGCCAGCGGGGAAATGTGATGCTGGTCCTCACTGCATTCTGGAACCCCTTCAAATGCCCCAGACAATTTGGCCCTCTCTGCTTTCCTGCGCACTCTATCCTCAAAAGCACCTTTTTTAACTCTCGGCAGCCTCCCCAGCAAAAAAGACAAACGTCCAGCTTTTGCTGCCACAGCAAAGGTGACAGCAAGGAAAAGTCATGCTGGTCCTCACTGCCTCCTGGAACACCTTCAAATTCCCCAGTCAATTTGGCCCTCTCTGCTTTCCTGCGCACTCTATCCTCAAAAGCACCTTTTTTAACTCTCGGCAGCCTCCCCAGCAAAAAAGACAAACGTCCAGCTTTTCCTGCCACAGCAAAGGTGCCAGCGGGGAAAACTCATGCTGGTCCTCACTGCCTCCTGGAACCCCTTCAAATGCCCCAGACAATTTGGCCCTCTCTGCTTTCGTGCACACTCTATCCTCAAAAGCACCTTTTTTCACTCTCGGCAGCCTCCCCAGCAAAAAAGACAAACGTCCAGCTTTTGCTGCCACAGCAAAGGTGCCAGCGAGGAAAAGTCATGCTGGTCCTCACTGCCTCCTGGAACCCCTTCAAATGCCCCAGACAATTGGGCCCTCTCTGCTTTCCTGCGCACTCTAGCCTCAAAAGCACCTTTTTTCACTCTCGGCAGCCTCCGCAGCAAAAAAGACAAACGTCCAGCTTTTGCTGCCACAGCAAAGGTGCCAGCGGGGAAATGTGATGCTGGTCCTCACTGCATTCTGGAACCCCTTCAAATGCCCCAGACAATTTGGCCCTCTCTGCTTTCCTGCGCACTCTATCCTCAAAAGCACCTTTTTTAACTCTCGGCAGCCTCCCCAGCAAAAAAGACAAACGTCCAGCTTTTGCTGCCACAGCAAAGGTGACAGCAAGGAAAAGTCATGCTGGTCCTCACTGCCTCCTGGAACACCTTCAAATTCCCCAGTCAATTTGGCCCTCTCTGCTTTCCTGCGCACTCTATCCTCAAAAGCACCTTTTTTAACTCTCGGCAGCCTCCCCAGCAAAAAAGACAAACGTCCAGCTTTTGCTGCCACAGCAAAGGTGGCAGAGGGGAAAACTGATGCTGGTCCTCACTGCCTCCTGGAACCCCTTCAAATGCCCCAGACAATTTGGCCCTCTCTGCTTTCCTGCGCACTCTAGCCTCAAAAGCACCTTTTTTCACTCTCGAATGCCTCTGCAGCAAAAAAGACAAACGTCCAGCTTTTGCTGCCACAGCAAAGGTGCCAGCGGGGAAATGTGATGCTGGTCCTCACTGCCTCCTGGAACCCCTTAAAATGCCCCAGACAATTTGGCCCTCTCTGCTTTCCTGCGCACTCTGTCCTCAAAAGCACCTTTTTTAACTCTCGGCAGCCTCCCCAGCAAAAAAGACAAACGTCCAGCTTTTGCTGCCACAGCAAAGGTGACAGCAAGGAAAAGTCATGCTGGTTCTCACTGCCTCCTGGAACACCTTCAAATTCCCCAGTCAATTTGGCCCTCTCTGCTTTCCTGCGCACTCTATCCTCAAAAGCACTTTTTTTCACTCTCGGCAACCTCCCCAGCAAAAAAGACAAACGTCCAGCTTTTCCTGCCACAGCAAAGGTGCCAGCGGGGAAAACTCATGCTGGTCCTCACTGCCTCCTGGAACCCCTTCAAATGCCCCAGACAATTTGGCCCTCTCTGCTTTCCTGCGCACTCTATCCTCAAAAGCACCTTTTTTCATTCTTGGCAGCCTCAGCAGCAAAAAAGACAAACGTCCATCTTTTGCTGCCACAGCAAAGGTGCCAGAGGGGGAAAGTGATGCTGGTCCTCACTACCTCCTGGAACCCCTTCAAATGCCCCAGACAATTTGGCCCTCTCTGCTTTCCTGCGCACTCTATCCTCAAAAGCACCTTTTTTAACTCTCGGCAGCCTCCCCAGCAAAAAAGACAAACGTCCAGCTTTTCCTGCCACAGCAAAGGTGCCAGCGGGGAAAACTCATGCTGGTCCTCACTGCCTCCTGGAACCCCTTCAAATGCCCCAGACAATTTGGCCCTCTCTGCTTTCCTGCGCACTCTATCCTCAAAAGCACCTTTTTTCACTCTTGGCAGCCTCAGCAGCAAAATAGACAAACGTCCATCTTTTGCTGCTACAGCAAAGGTGCCAGCGGGGGAAAGTGATGCTGGTCCTCACTACCTCCTGGAACCCCTTCAAATGCCCCAGACAATTGGGCCCTCTCTGCTTTCCTGCGCACTCTATCCTCAAAAGCACCTTTTTTCACTCTCGAATGCCTCCCCAGCAAAAAAGACAAACGTCCAGCTTTTGCTGCCACAGCAAAGGTGCCAGCGGGGAAAAGTGATGCTGGTCCTTACTGCCTCCTGGAACCCCTTCAAATGCCCCAGACAATTTGGCCCTCTCTGCTTTCCTGCGCACTCTATCCTCAAAAGCACCTTTTTTCACTCTCGGCAGCCTCCGCAGCAAAAAAGACAAACGTCCAGCTTTTGCTGCCACAGCAAAGGTGCCAGCGGGGAAAACTCATGCTGGTCCTCACTGTCTCCTGGAACCCCTTCAAATGCCCCAGACAATTTGGCCTTTTGTGCTTTCCTGTGCACTCTATCCTCAAAAGCACCTTTTTTCACTCTCGGCAGCCTCCCCAGCAAAAAAGACAAACGTCCAGCTTTTGCTGCCACAGCAAAGGTGGCAGAGGGGAAAACTGATGCTGGTCCTCACTGCCTCCTGGAACCCCTTCAAATGCCCCAGACAATTTGGCCCTCTCTGCTTTCCTGCGCACTCTAGCCTCAAAAGCACCTTTTTTCACTCTCGAATGCCTCCGCAGCAAAAAAGACAAACGTCCAGCTTTTGCTGCCACAGCAAAGGTGCCAGCGGGGAAATGTGATGCTGGTCCTCACTGCCTCCTGGAACCCCTTCAAATGCCCCAGACAATTTGGCCCTCTCTGCTTTCCTGCGCACTCTGTCCTCAAAAGCACCTTTTTTAACTCTCGGCAGCCTCCCCAGCAAAAAAGACAAACGTCCAGCTTTTGCTGCCACAGCAAAGGTGACAGCAAGGAAAAGTCATGCTGGTCCTCACTGCCTCCTGGAACACCTTCAAATTCCCCAGTCAATTTGGCCCTCTCTGCTTTCCTGCACACTCTATCCTCAAAAGCACTTTTTTTCACTCTCGGCAACCTCCCCAGCAAAAAAGACAAACGTCCAGCTTTTCCTGCCACAGCAAAGGTGCCAGCGGGGAAAACTCATGCTGGTCCTCACTGCCTCCTGGAACCCCTTCAAATGCCCCAGACAATTTGGCCCTCTCTGCTTTCCTGCGCACTCTATCCTCAAAAGCACCTTTTTTCATTCTTGGCAGCCTCAGCAGCAAAAAAGACAAACGTCCATCTTTTGCTGCTACAGCAAAGGTGCCAGCGGGGGAAAGTGATGCTGGTCCTCACTACCTCCTGGAACCCCTTCAAATGCCCCAGACAATTGGGCCCTCTCTGCTTTCCTGCGCACTCTATCCTCAAAAGCACCTTTTTTCACTCTCGGCAGCCTCCCCAGCAAAAAAGACAAACGTCCAGCTTTTGCTGCCACAGCAAAGGTGCCAGCGGGGAAAAGTGATGCTGGTCCTTACTGCCTCCTGGAACCCCTTCAAATGCCCCAGACAATTTGGCCCTCTCTGTTTTCCTGCGCACTCTATCCTCAAAAGCACCTTTTTTCACTCTCGGCAGCCTCCCCAGCAAAAAAGACAAACGTCCAGCTTTTGCTGCCACAGCAAAGGTGGCAGAGGGGAAAACTGATGCTGGTCCTCACTGCCTCCTGGAACCCCTTCAAATGCCCCAGACAATTTGGCCCTCTCTGCTTTCCTGCGCACTCTATCCTCAAAAGCACCTTTTTTAACTCTCGGCAGCCTCCCCAGCAAAAAAGACAAACGTCCAGCATTTGCTGCCACAGCAAAGGTGACAACAAGGAAAAGTCATGCTGGTCCTCACTGCCTCTGGAACCCGTTCAAATTCCCCAGTCAATTTGGCCCTCTCTGCTTTCCTGCGCACTCTATCCTCAAAAGCACATTTTTTCACTCTCGGCAACCTCTGCAGCAAAAAAGACAAACGTCCAGCTTTTGCTGCCACAGCAAAGGTGCCAGCGGGGAAAAGTCATGCTGGTCCTCACTACCTCCTGGAACCCCTTCAAATGCCCCAGACAATTTGGCCCTCTCTGCTTTCCTGTGCACTCTATCCTCAAAAGCACCTTTTTTCACTCTCGGCAGCCTCCCCAGCAAAAAAGACAAACGTCCAGCTTTTGCTGCCACAGCAAAGGTGCCAGCGGGGAAAAGTGATGCTGGTCCTCACTGCCTCCTGGAACCCCTTCAAATGCCCCAGACAATTTGGCCCTCTCTGCTTTCCTGCGCACTCTATCCTCAAAAGCACCTTTTTTCACTCTCGGCAGCCTCCGCAGCAAAAAAGACAAACGTCCAGCTTTTGCTGCCACAGCAAAGGTGCCAGCGGGGAAAAGTGATGCTGGTCCTCACTGACTCCTGGAACCCCTTCAAATGCCCCAGGCAATTGGGCCCTCTCTGCTTTCCTGTGCACTCGATCCTCAAAAGCTCCTTTTTTCACTCTCGGCAGTCTCCCCAGCAAAAAAGACAAACGTCCAGCTTTTGCTGCCACAGCAAAGGTGCCAGCGGGGAAAAGTGATGCTGGTGCTCACTGCCTCCTGGAACCCCTTCAAATGCCCCAGACAATTTGGCCCTCTCTGCTTTCCTGCGCACTCTATCCTCAAAAGCACTTTTTTTCACTCTCGGCAACCTCAGCAGCAAAAAAGACAAACGTCCAGCTTTTGCTGCCACAGCAAAGGTGCCAGCGGGGAAATGTCATGCTGGTCCTCACTGCCTCCTGGAACCCCTTCAAATGCCCCAGACAATTTGGCCCTCTCTGCTTTCCTGCGCACTCTATCCTCAAAAGCACCTTTTTTAATTCTCGGCAGCCTCCCCAGCAAAAAAGACAAACGTCCAGCTTTTGCTGCCACAGCAAAGGTGACAGCAAGGAAAAGTCATGCTGGTCCTCACTGCCTCCTGGAACCCGTTCAAATGCCCCAGACAATTTGGCCCTCTCTGCTTTCCTGCGCACTCTATCCTCAAAAGCACCTTTTTTCACTCTTGGCAGCCTCAGGAGCAAAAAAGACAAACGTCCAGCTTTTGCTGCCACAGCAAAGGTGCCAGCCCGGAAAAGTCATGCTGGTCCTCACTGCCTCCTGGAACACCTTCAAATGCCCCAGACAATTGGGCCCTCTCTGCTTTCCTGCGCACTCTATCCTCAAAAGCACCTTTTTTCACTCTCGGCAGCCTCCCCAGCAAAAAAGACAAACGTCCAGCTTTTGCTGCCACAGCAAAGGTGCCAGCGGGGAAAAGTGATGCTGGTCCTCACTGCCTCCTGGAACCCCTTCAAATGCCCCAGACAATTTGGCCCTCTCTGCTTTCCTGCGCACTCTATCCTCAAAGCACCTTTTTTAAATCTCCGCAGCCTCCGCAGCAAAAAAGACAAACGTCCAGCTTTTGCTGCCACAGCAAAGGTGCCAGCGGGGGAAAGTGATGCTTGTCCTCACTGACCCCTAGAACCCCTTCAAATGCCCCAGACAATTTGGCCCTATCTGCTTTCCTGCGCACTCTATCCTCAAAAGCACCTTTTTTCACTCTCGGCAGCCTCCCCAGCAAAAAAGACAAACGTCCAGCTTTTGCTGCCACAGCAAAGGTGACAGCAAGGAAAAGTCATGCTAGTCCTCACTGCCTCCTGGAACCCCTTCAAATGCCCCAGACAATTTGGCCCTCTCTGCTTTCCTGCGCACTCTATCCTCAAAAGCACCTTTTTTCACTCTCGGCAGCCTCCGCAGCAAAAAAGACAAACGTCCAGCTTTTGCTGCCACAGCAAAGGTGCCAGCGGGGAAAAGTGATGCTGGTCCTCACTGCCTCCTGGAACCCCTTCAAATGCCCCAGACAATTTGGCCCTCTCTGCTTTCCTGCGCACTCTATCCTCAAAAGCACCTTTTTTCACTCTCGGCAGCCTCCCCAGCAAAAAAGACAAATGTCCAGCTTTTGCTGCCACAGCAAAGGTGCCAGCGGGGAAAAGTCATGCTGGTCCTCACTGCCTCCTGGAACCCCTTCAAATGCCCCAGACAATTTGGCCCTCTCTGCTTTCCTGCGCACTCTATCCTCAAAAGCACCTTTTTTCACTCTCGGCAGCCTCCCCAGCAAAAAAGACAAACGTCCAGCTTTTGCTGCCACAGCAAAGGTGCCAGCGGGGAAAACTCATGCTGGTCCTCACTGTCTCCTGGAACCCCTTCAAATGCCCCAGACAATTTGGCCCTCTCTGTTTTCCTGCGCACTCTATCCTCAAAAGCACCTTTTTTAACTCTCGGCAGCCTCCCCAGCAAAAAAGACAAACGTCCAGCTTTTGCTGCCACACCAAGGGTGACAGCAAGGAAAAGTCATGATGGTCCTCAGTGCCTCCTGGAACACCTTCAAATTCCCCAGTCAATTTGGCCCTCTCTGCTTTCCTGCGCACTCTATCCTCAAAAGCACCTTTTTTCACTCTCGGCAGCCTCCCCAGCAAAAAAGACAAACGTCCAGCTTTTGCTGCCACAGCAAAGGTGCCAGCGGGGAAAAGTCATGCTGGTCCTCACTACCTCCTGGAACCCCTTCAAATGCCCCAGACAATTTGGCCCTCTCTACTTTCCTGCGCACTCTATCCTCAAAAGCACCTTTTTTCACTCTCGGAAGCCTCCCCAGCAAAAAAGACAAACGTCCAGCTTTTCCTGCCACAGCAAAGGTGCCAGCGGGGAAAACTCATGCTGGTCCTCACTGCCTCCTGGAACCCCTTCAAATGCCCCAGACAATTTGGCCCTCTCTTCTTTCCTGCACACTCTATCCTCAAAAGCACCTTTTTTCACTCTTGGCAGCCTCAGCAGCAAAAAAGACAAACGTCCATCTTTTGCTGCTACAGCAAAGGTGCCAGCGGGGGAAAGTGATGCTGGTCCTCACTACCTCCTGGAACCCCTTCAAATGCCCCAGACAATTGGGCCCTCTCTGCTTTCCTGCGCACTCTATCCTCAAAAGCACCTTTTTTCACTCTCGAATGCCTCCCCAGCAAAAAAGACAAACGTCCAGCTTTTGCTGCCACAGCAAAGGTGCCAGCAGGGAAAAGTGATGCTGGTCCTCACTACCTCCTGGAACCCCTTCAAATGCCCCAGACAATTTGGCCCTCTCTGCTTTCCTGCGCACTCTATCCTCAAAAGCACCTTTTTTCACTCTCGGCAGCCTCCTCAGCAAAAAAGACAAACGTCCAGCTTTTGCTGCCACAGCAAAGGTGCCAGCGGGGAAAAGTCATGCTGGTCCTCATAGCCTCCTGGAACCCCTTCAAATGCCCCAGACAATTTGGCCCTCTCTGCTTTCCTGCGCACTGTATCCTCAAAAGCACCTTTTTTCACTCTTGGCAGCCTCCGCAGCAAAAAAGACAAACGTCCAGCTTTTGCTGCCACAGCAAAGGTGCCAGCGCCGAAAAGTCATGATGGTCCTCACTGCCTCCTGGAACACCTTCAAATGCCCCAGACAATTGGGCCCTCTCTGTTTTCCTGCGCACTCTATCCTCAAAAGCACCTTTTTTCACTCTCGGCAGCCTCCCCAGCAAAAAAGACAAACGTCCAGCTTTTGCTGCCACAGCAAAGGTGACAGCGGGGAAAAGTGATGCTGGTCCTCACTGCCTCCTGGAACCCCTTCAATTGCGCCAGACAATTTGGCCCTCTCTGCTTTCCTGCGCACTCTATCCTCAAAAGCACCTTTTTTCACTCTCGGCAGCCTCCCCAGCAAAAAAGACAAACGTCCATCTTTTGCTGCCACAGCAAAGGTGCCAGCGGGGGAAAGTGATGCTGGTCCTCACTACCTCCTGGAACCCCTTCAAATGCCCCAGACAATTTGGCCCTCTCTGCTTTCCTGCGCACTCTATCCTCAAAAGCACCTTTTTTCACTCTCGGCAGCCTCCCCAGCAAAAAAGACAAACGTCCAGCTTTTGCTGCCACAGCAAACGTGCCAGCGGGGAAAAGTGATGCTGGTCCTCACTGCCTCCTGGAACCCCTTCAAATGCCCCAGACAATTTGGCCCTCTCTGCTTTCCTGCGCACTCGATCCTCAAAAGCATCTTTTTTCACTCTCGGCAGCCTCCCCAGCAAAAAAGACAAACGTCCAGCTTTTGCTGCCACAGCAAAGGTGCCAGCGGGGAAAAGTGATGCTGGTCCTCACTGTCTCCTGGAACCCCTTCAAATGCCCCAGACAATTTGGCCCTCTCTGCTTTCCTGCGCACTCTATCCTCAAAAGCAACCTTTTTTCACTCTCGGCAGCCTCCCCAGCAAAAAAGACAAACGTCCAGCTTTTGCTGCCACAGCAAAGGTCCCAGCGGGGGAAAGTGATGCTGGTCCTCACTACGTCCTGGAACCCCTTCAAATGCCCCATACAATTTGGCCCTCTCTGCTTTCCTGCGCACTCTATCCTCAAAAGCACCTTTTTTCACTCTCGGCAGCCTCCCCAGCAAAAAAGACAAACGTCCAGCTTTTGCTGCCACAGCAAAGGTGCCAGCGCGGAAAAGTGATGCTGGTCCTCACTGCCTCCTGGAACCCCTTCAAATGCCCCAGACAATTTGGCCCTCTCTGCTTTCCTGCGCACTCTATCCTCAAAAGCACCTTTTTTCACTCTCGGCATCCTCCGCAGCAAAAAAGACAAACGTCCAGCTTTTGCTGCCACAGCAAAGGTGCCAGCGGGGAAAAGTCATGCTGGTCCTCTCTGCCTCCTGGAACAGCTTCAAATGCCCCACACAATTGGGCCCTCTCTGCTTTCCTGCGCACTCTATCCTCAAAAGCACCTTTTTTCACTCTCGGCAGCCTCCCCAGCAAAAAAGACAAACGTCCAGCTTTTGCTGTAACAGCAAAGGTGCCAGCGGGGAAAAGTGATGCTGGTCCTCACTGCCTCCTGGAACCCCTTCAAATGCCCCAGACAATTTGGCCCTCTCTGCTTTCCTGCGCACTCTATCCTCAAAAGCACCTTTTTTAACTCTCCGCAGCCTCCGCAGCAAAAAAGACAAACGTCCAGCTTTTGCTGCCACAGCAAAGGTGTCAGCGGGGAAAAGTGATGCTTGTCCTCACTGACCCCTAGAACCCCTTCAAATGCCCCAGACAATTTGGCCCTCTCTGCTTTCCTGCGCACTCTATCCTCAAAAGCACCTTTTTTCACTTTCGGCCCTGTCTGGAGCAAAAAAGACAAACGTCAAGCTTTTGCTGCCACAGCAAAGGTGCCAGCAGGGAAAAGTGATGCTGGTCCTCACTGCCTCCTGGAACCCCTTCAAATGCCCCAGACAATTTGGCCCTCTCTGCTTTCCTGCGCACTCTAGCCTCAAAAGCACCTTTTTTCACGCTCGAATGCCTCCGCAGCAAAAAAGACAAACGTCCAGCTTTTGCTGCCACAGCAAAGGTGCCAGCGGGGAAATGTGATGCTGGTCCTCACTGCCTCCTGGAACCCCTTCAAATGCCCCATACAATTTGGCCCTCTCTGCTTTCCTGCGCACTCTATCCTCAAAAGCACCTTTTTTAACTCTCGGCAGCCTCCCCAGCAAAAAAGACAAACGTCCAGCTTTTGCTGCCACAGCAAAGGTGACAGCAAGGAAAAGTCATGCTGGTCCTCACTGCCTCCTGGAACCCCTTCAAATGCCCCAGACAATTTGGCCCTCTCTGCTTTCCTGCGCACTCTATCCTCAAAAGCACCTTTTTTCACTCTCGGCAGCCTCCCCAGCAAAAAAGACAAACGTCCAGCTTTTGCTGCCACAGCAAAGGTGCCAGCGCGGAAAAGTCATGCTGGTCCTCACTGCCTCCTGGAACACCTTCAAATGCCCCAGACAATCGGGCCCTCTCTGCTTTCCTGCGCACTCTATCCTCAAAAGCACCTTTTTTCACTCTCGGCAGCCTCCCCAGCAAAAAAGACAAACGTCCAGCTTTTGCTGCCACAGCAAAGGTGCCAGCGGGGAAAAGTGATGCTGGTCCTCACTGCCTCCTGGAACCCCTTCAAATGCCCCAGACAATTTGGCCCTCTCTGCTTTCCTGCGCACTCTATCCTCAAAAGCACCTTTTTTAACTCTCCGCAGCCTCCGCAGCAAAAAAGACAAACGTCCAGCTTTTGCTGCCACAGCAAAGGTGCCAGCGGGGGAAAGTGATGCTTGTCCTCACTGACCCCTAGAACCCCTTTAAATGCCCCAGACAATTTGGCCCTCTCTGCTTTCCTGCGCGCTCTATCCTCAAAAGCACCTTTTTTCACTTTCGGCCCTGTCTGGAGCAAAAAAGACAAACGTCCAGCTTTTGCTGCCACAGCAAAGGTGCCAGCGGAAAAATGTGATGCTGGTCTTCACTGCCTCCTGGAACCCCTTCAAATGCCCCAGACAATTTGGCCCTCTCTGCTTTCCTGCGCACTCTAGCCTCAAAAGCACCTTTTTTCACTCTCGAATGCCTCCGCAGCAAAAAAGACAAACGTCCAGCTTTTGCTGCCACAGCAAAGGTGCCAGCGGGGAAATGTGATGCTGGTCCTCACTGCCTCCTGGAACCCCTTCAAATGCCCCAGACAATTTGGCCCTCTCTGCTTTCCTGCGCACTCTATCCTCAAAAGCACCTTTTTTAACTCTCGGCAGCCTCCCCACAAAAAAGACAAATGTCCAGCTTTTGCTGCCACAGCAAAGGTGCCAGCGGGGAAAAGTGATGCTGGTCCTTACTGCCTCCTGGAACCCCTTCAAATGCCCCAGACAATTTGGCCCTCTCTGCTTTCCTGCGCACTCTATCCTCAAAAGCACCTTTTTTCACTCTCGGCAGCCTCCCCAGCAAAAAAGACAAACGTCCAGCTTTTGCTGCCACAGCAAAGGTGCCAGCGGGGAAAAGTCATGCTGGTCCTCACTGTCTCCTGGAACCCCTTCAAATGCCCCAGACAATTTGGCCTTTTGTGCTTTCCTGTGCACTCTATCCTCAAAAGCACCTTTTTTCACTCTCGGCAGCCTCCCCAGCAAAAAAGACAAACGTCCAGCTTTTGCTGCCACAGCAAAGGTGGCAGAGGGGAAAACTGATGCTGGTCCTCACTGCCTCCTGGAACCCCTTCAAATGCCCCAGACAATTTGGCCCTCTCTGCTTTCCTGCGCACTCTAGCCTCAAAAGCACCTTTTTTCACTCTCGAATGCCTCCGCAGCAAAAAAGACAAACGTCCAGCTTTTGCTGCCACAGCAAAGGTGCCAGCGGGGAAATGTGATGCTGGTCCTCACTGCATCCTGGAACCCCTTCAAATGCCCCAGACAATTTGGCCCTCTCTGCTTTCCTGCGCACTCTATCCTCAAAAGCACCTTTTTTCATTCTTGGCAGCCTCAGCAGCAAAAAAGACAAACGTCCATCTTTTGCTGCTACAGCAAAGGTGCCAGCGGGGGAAAGTGATGCTGGTCCTCACTACCTCCTGGAACCCCTTCAAATGCCCCAGACAATTGGGCCCTCTCTGCTTTCCTGCGCACTCTATCCTCAAAAGCACCTTTTTTCACTCTCAGCAGCCTCCCCAGCAAAAAAGACAAACGTCCAGCTTTTGCTGCCACAGAAAAGGTGCCAGCGGGGAAAAGTGATGCTGGTCCTTACTGCCTCCTGGAACCCCTTCAAATGCCCCAGACAATTTGGCCCTCTCTGCTTTCCTGCGCACTCTATCCTCAAAAGCACCTTTTTTCACTCTCGGCAGCCTCCCCAGCAAAAAAGACAAACGTCCAGCTTTTGCTGCCACAGCAAAGGTGGCAGAGGGGAAAAGTGATGCTGGTCCTCACTGCCTCCTTGAACCCCTTCCAATGCCCCAGACAATTTGGCCCTCTCTGCTTTCCTGCGCACTCTATCCTCAAAAGCACCTTTTTTAACTCTCGGCAGCCTCCCCAGCAAAAAAGACAAACGTCCAGCATTTGCTGCCACAGCAAAGGTGACAACAAGGAAAAGTCATGCTGGTCCTCACTGCCTCTGGAACCCGTTCAAATTCCCCAGTCAATTTGGCCCTCTCTGCTTTCCTGCGCACTCTATCCTCAAAAGCACATTTTTTCACTCTCGGCAACCTCTGCAGCAAAAAAGACAAACGTCCAGCTTTTGCTGCCACAGCAAAGGTGCCAGCGGGGAAAAGTCATGCTGGTCCTCACTACCTCCTGGAACCCCTTCAAATGCCCCACACAATTTGGCCCTCTCTGCTTTCCTGTGCACTCTATCCTCAAAAGCACCTTTTTTCACTCTCGGCAGCCTCCCCAGCAAAAAAGACAAACGTCCAGCTTTTGCTGCCACAGCAAAGGTGCCAGCGGGGAAAAGTCATGCTGGTCCTCACTGCCTCCTGGAACCCCTTCAAATGCCCCAGACAATTGGGCCCTCTCTGCTTTCCTGCGCACTCTAGCCTCAAAAGCACCTTTTTTCACTCTCGAATGCCTCCGCAGCAAAAAAGACAAACGTCCAGCTTTTGCTGCCACAGCAAAGGTGCCAGCGGGGAAATGTGATGCTGGTCCTCACTGCCTCCTGGAACCCCTTCAAATGCCCCAGACAATTTGGCCCTCTCTGCTTTCCTGCGCACTCTATCCTCAAAAGCACCTTTTTTAACTCTCGGCAGCCTCCCCAGCAAAAAAGACAAACGTCCAGCTTTTGCTGCCACAGCAAAGGTGACAGCAAGGAAAAGTCATGCTGGTCCTCACTGCCTCCTGGAACACCTTCAAATTCCCCAGTCAATTTGGCCCTCTCTGCTTTCCTGCGCACTCTATCCTCAAAAGCACTTTTTTTCACTCTCGGCAACCTCAGCAGCAAAAAAGACAAATGTCCAGCTTTTGCTGCCACAGCAAAGGTGGCAGCGGGGAAAAGTCATGCTGGTCCTCACTACCTCCTGGAACCCCTTCAAATGCCCCAGACAATTTGGCCCTCTCTGCTTTCCTGCGCACTCTATCCTCAAAAGCACCTTTTTTAACTCTCGGCAGCCTCCCCAGCAAAAAAGACAAACGTCCAGCTTTTGCTGCCACAGCAAAGGTGCCAGCGGGGAAAAGTGATGCTGGTCCTTACTGCCTCCTGGAACCCCTTCAAATGCCCCAGACAATTTGGCCCTCTCTGCTTTCCTGCGCACTCTATCCTCAAAAGCACCTTTTTTCACTCTCGGCAGCCTCCCCAGCAAAAAAGACAAACGTCCAGCTTTTGCTGCCACAGCAAAGCTGCCAGCGGGGAAAAGTCATGCTGGTCCTCACTGTCTCCTGGAACCCCTTGAAATGCCCCAGACAATTTGGCCTTTTGTGCTTTCCTGTGCACTCTATCCTCAAAAGCACCTTTTTTCACTCTCGGCAGCCTCCCCAGCAAAAAAGACAAACGTCCAGCTTTTGCTGCCACAGCAAAGGTGGCAGAGGGGAAAACTGATGCTGGTCCTCACTGCCTCCTGGAACCCCTTCAAATGCCCCAGACAATTTGGCCCTCTCTGCTTTCCTGCGCACTCTAGCCTCAAAAGCACCTTTTTTCACTCTCGGCAGCCTCCCCAGCAAAAAAGACAAACGTCCAGCTTTTGCTGCCACAGCAAAGGTGCCAGCGGGGAAATGTGATGCTGGTCCTCACTGCATCCTGGAACCCCTTCAAATGCCCCAGACAATTTGGCCCTCTCTGCTTTCCTGCGCACTCTATCCTCAAAAGCACCTTTTTTCACTCTCGGCAGCCTCCCCAGCAAAAAAGACAAACGTCCAGCTTTTGCTGCCACAGCAAAGGTGGCAGAGGGGAAAAGTGATGCTGGTCCTCACTGCCTCCTGGAACCCCTTCCAATGCCCCAGACAATTTGGCCCTCTCTGCTTTCCTGCGCACTCTATCCTCAAAAGCACCTTTTTTAACTCTCGGCAGCCTCCCCAGCAAAAAAGACAAACGTCCAGCATTTGCTGCCACAGCAAAGGTGACAACAAGGAAAAGTCATGCTGGTCCTCACTGCCTCTGGAACCCGTTCAAATTCCCCAGTCAATTTGGCCCTCTCTGCTTTCCTGCGCACTCTATCCTCAAAAGCACCTTTTTTCACTCTCGGCAACCTCTGCAGCAAAAAAGACAAACGTCCAGCTTTTGCTGCCACAGCAAAGGTGCCAGCGGGGAAAAGTCATGCTGGTCCTCACTACCTCCTGGAACCCCTTCAAATGCCCCAGACAATTTGGCCCTCTCTCCTTTCCTGTGCACTCTATCCTCAAAAGCACCTTTTTTCACTCTCGGCAGCCTCCCCAGCAAAAAAGACAAACGTCCAGCTTTTGCTGCCACAGCAAAGGTGCCAGCGCGGAAAAGTCATGCTGGTCCTCACTGCCTCCTGGAACCCCTTCAAATGCCCCAGACAATTTGGCCCTCTCTGCTTTCCTGCGCACTCTATCCTCAAAAGCACCTTTTTTCACTCTCGGCAGCCTCCGCAGCAAAAAAGACAAACGTCCAGCTTTTGCTGCCACAGCAAAGGTGCCAGCGGGGAAAAGTGATGCTGGTCCTCACTGCCTCCTGGAACCCCTTCAAATGCCCCAGACAATTGGGCCCTCTCTGCTTTCCTGTGCACTCGATCCTCAAAAGCACCTTTTTTCACTCTGGGCAGCCTCCCCAGCAAAAAAGACAAACGTCCAGCTTTTGCTGCCACAGCAAAGGTGCCAGCGGGGAAAAGTGATGCTGGTCCTCACTGCCTCCTGGAACCCCTTCAAATGCCCCAGACAATTTGGCCCTCTCTGCTTTCCTGCGCACTCTATCCTCAAAAGCACTTTTTTTCACTCTCGGCAACCTCAGCAGCAAAAAAGACAAACGTCCAGCTTTTGCTGCCACAGCAAAGGTGCCAGCGGGGAAATGTCATGCTGGTCCTCACTGCCTCCTGGAACCCCTTCAAATGCCCCAGACAATTTGGCCCTCTCTGCTTTCCTGCGCACTCTATCCTCAAAAGCACCTTTTTTAACTCTCGGCAGCCTCCCCAGCAAAAAAGACAAACGTCCAGCTTTTGCTGCCACAGCAAAGGTGCCAGCGGGGAAAAGTGATGCTGGTCCTCACTGCCTCCTGGAACCCCTTCAAATGCCCCAGACAATTTGGCCCTCTCTGCTTTCCTGCGCACTCTATCCTCAAAAGCACCTTTTTTAAATCTCCGCAGCCTCCGCAGCAAAAAAGACAAACGTCCAGCTTTTGCTGCCACAGCAAAGGTGCCAGCGGGGGAAAGTGATGCTTGTCCTCACTGACCCCTAGAACCCCTTCAAATGCCCCAGACAATTTGGCCCTCTCTGCTTTCCTGCGCACTCTATCCTGAAAAGCACCTTTTTTCACTTTCGGCCCTGTCTGCAGCAAAAAAGACAAACGTCCAGCTTTTGCTGCCACAGCAAAGGTGCCAGCGGGGAAATGTGATGCTGGTCCTCACTGCCTCCTGGAACCCCTTCAAATGCCCCAGACAATTTGGCCCTCTCTGCTTTCCTGCGCACTCTAGCCTCAAAAGCACCTTTTTTCATGCTCGAATGCCTCCGCAGCAAAAAAGACAAACGTCCAGCTTTTGCTGCCACAGCAAAGGTGCCAGCGGGGAAAACTCATGCTGGTCCTCACTGCCTCCTGGAACCCCTTCAAATGCCCCAGACAATTTGGCCCTCTCTGCTTTCCTGCGCACTCTATCCTCAAAAGCACCTTTTTTCACTCTCGGCAGCCTCCCCAGCAAAAAAGACAAACGTCCAGCTTTTGCTGCCACAGCAAAGGTGACAGCAAGGAAAAGTCATGCTAGTCCTCACTGCCTCCTGGAACCTCTTCAAATGCCCCAGTCAATTTGGCCCTCTCTGCTTTCCTGCGCACTCTATCCTCAAAAGCACCTTTTTTCACTCTCGGCAGCCTCCGCAGCAAAAAAGACAAACGTCCAGCTTTTGCTGCCACAGCAAAGGTGCCAGCGGTGAAAAGTGATGCTGGTCCTCACTGCCTCCTGGAACCCCTTCAAATGCCCCAGACAATTTGGCCCTCTCTGCTTTCCTGCGCACTCTATCCTCAAAAGCACCTTTTTTCACTCTCGGCAGCCTCCCCAGCAAAAAAGACAAATGTCCAGCTTTTGCTGCCACAGCAAAGGTGCCAGCGGGGAAAACTCATGCTGGTCCTCACTGCCTCCTGGAACCCCTTCAAATGCCCCAGACAATTTGGCCCTCTCTGCTTTCCTGCGCACTCTATCCTCAAAAGCACCTTTTTTCACTCTCGGCAGCCTCCCCAGCAAAAAAGACAAACGTCCAGCTTTTGCTGCCACAGCAAAGGTGCCAGCGGGGAAAACCCATGCTGGTCCTCACTGTCTCCTGGAACCCCTTCAAATGCCCCAGACAATTTGGCCCTCTCTGTTTTCCTGCGCACTCTATCCTCAAAAGCACCTTTTTTAACTCTCGGCAGCCTCCCCAGCAAAAAAGACAAACGTCCAGCTTTTGCTGCCACACCAAGGGTGACAGCAAGGAAAAGTCATGCTGGTCCTCAGTGCCTCCTAGAACACCTTCAAATTCCCCAGTCAATTTGGCCCTCTCTGCTTTCCTGCGCACTCTATCCTCAAAAGCACTTTTTTTCACTCTCGGCACCATCCCCAGCAAAAAAGACAAACGTCCAGCTTTTGCTGCCACAGCAAAGGTGCCAGCGGGGAAAAGTCATGCTGGTCCTCACTACCTCCTGGAACCCCTTCAAATGCCCCAGACAATTTGGCCCTCTCTACTTTCCTGCGCACTCTATCCTCAAAAGCACCTTTTTTCACTCTCGGCAGCCTCCCCAGCAAAAAAGACAAACGTCCAGCTTTTCCTGCCACAGCAAAGGTGCCAGCGGGGAAAACTCATGCTGGTCCTCACTGCCTCCTGGAACCCCTTCAAATGCCCCAGACAATTTGGCCCTCTCTGCTTTCCTGCGCACTCTATCCTCAAAAGCACCTTTTTTCACTCTTGGCAGCCTCAGCAGCAAAAAAGACAAACGTCCATCTTTTGCTGCTACAGCAAAGGTGCCAGCGGGGGAAAGTGATGCTGGTCCTCACTACCTCCTGGAACCCCTTCAAATGCCCCAGACAATTGGGCCCTCTCTGCTTTCCTGCGCACTCTATCCTCAAAAGCACCTTTTTTCACTCTTGAATGCCTCCCCAGCAAAAAAGACAAACGTCCAGCTTTTGCTGCCACAGCAAAGGTTCCAGCAGGGAAAAGTGATGCTGGTCCTCACTACCTCCTGGAACCCCTTCAAATGCCCCAGACAATTTGGCCCTCTCTGCTTTCCTGCGCACTCTATCCTCAAAAGCACCTTTTTTCACTCTCGGCAGCCTCCTCAGCAAAAAAGACAAACGTCCAGCTTTTGCTGCCACAGCAAAGGTGCCAGCGGGGAAAAGTGATGCTGGTCCTCATAGCCTCCTGGAACCCCTTCAAATGCCCCAGACAATTTGGCCCTCTCTGCTTTCCTGCGCACTCTATCCTCAAAAGCACCTTTTTTCACTCTCGGCAGCCTCCCCAGCAAAAAAGACAAACGTCCAGCTTTTGCTGCCACAGCAAAGGTGCCAGCGGGGAAAAGTGATGCTGGTCCTTACTGCCTCCTGGAACCCCTTCAAATGCCCCAGACAATTTGGCCCTCTCTGCTTTCCTGCGCACTCTATCCTCAAAAGCACCTTTTTTCACTCTCGGCAGCCTCCCCAGCAAAAAAGACAAACGTCCAGCTTTTGCTGCCACAGCAAAGGTGCCAGCGGGGAAAACTCATGCTGGTCCTCACTGCCTCCTGGAACCCCTTCAAATGCCCCAGACAATTTGGCCCTCTCTGCTTTCCTGCGCACTCTATCCTCAAAAGCACCTTTTTTCACTCTCGGCAGCCTCCCCAGCAAAAAAGACAAACGTCCAGCTTTTGCTGCCACAGCAAAGGTGCCAGCGGGGAAAAGTCATGCTGGTCCTCACTGCCTCCTGGAACCCGTTCAAATGCCCCAGACAATTTGGCCCTCTCTGCTTTCCTGCGCACTCTAGCCTCAAAAGCACCTTTTTTCACTCTCGAATGCCTCCGCAGCAAAAAAGACAAACGTCCAGCTTTTGCTGCCACAGCAAAGGTGCCAGCGGGGAAATGTGATGCTGGTCCTCACTGCCTCCTGGAACCCCTTCAAATGCCCCAGACAATTTGGCCCTCTCTGCTTTCCTGCGCACTCTATCCTCAAAAGCACCTTTTTTAACTCTCGGCAGCCTCCCCAACAAAAAAGACAAACGTCCAGCTTTTGCTGCCACAGCAAAGGTGGCAGCGGGGAAAAGTCATGCTGGTCCTCACTACCTCCTGGAACCCGTTCAAATGCCCCAGACAATTTGGCCCTCTCCACTTTACTGCGCACTCTATCCTCAAAAGCACCTTTTTTCACTCTCGGCAGCCTCCCCAGCAAAAAAGACAAACGTCCAGCTTTTGCTGCCACAGCAAAGGTGCCAGCGGGGAAAAGTCATGCTGGTCCTCACTGCCTCCTGGAACCCCTTCAAATGCCCCAGACAATTTGGCCCTCTCTGCTTTCCTGCGCACTCTATCCTCAAAAGCACCTTTTTTCACTCTTGGCAGCCTCAGCAGCAAAAAAGACAAACGTCCATCTTTTGCTGCTACAGCAAAGGTGCCAGCGGGGGAAAGTGATGCTGGTCCTCACTACCTCCTGGAACCCCTTCAAATGCCCCAGACAATTGGGCCCTCTCTGCTTTCCTGCGCACTCTATCCTCAAAAGCACCTTTTTTCACTCTCGGCAGCCTCCCCAGCAAAAAAGACAAACGTCCAGCTTTTGCTGCCACAGCAAAGGTGCCAGCAGGGAAAAGTCATGCTGGTCCTCACTGCCTCCTGGAACCCCTTCAAATGCCCCAGACAATTTGGCCCTCTCTGCTTTCCTGCGCACTCTATCCTCAAAAGCACCTTTTTTCACTCTCGGCAGCCTCCCCAGCAAAAAAGACAAACGTCCAGCTTTTGCTGCCACAGCAAAGCTGCCAGCGGGGAAAACTCATGCTGGTCCTCACTGTCTCCTGGAACCCCTTCAAATGCCCCAGACAATTTGGCCCTCTCTGTTTTCCTGCGCACTCTATCCTCAAAAGCACCTTTTTTAACTCTCGGCAGCCTCCCCAGCAAAAAAGACAAACGTCCAGCTTTTGCTGCCACAGCAAAGGTGACAGCAAGGAAAAGTCATGCTGGTCCTCACTGCCTCCTGGAACCCGTTCAAATTCCCCAGTCAATTTGGCCCTCTCTGCTTTCCTGCGCACTCTATCCTCAAAAGCACATTTTTTCACTCTCGGCAACCTCTGCAGCAAAAAAGACAAACGTCCAGCTTTTGCTGCCACAGCAAAGGTGCCAGCGGGGAAAAGTGATGCTGGTCCTCACTGCCTCCTGGAACTCCTTCAAATGCCCCAGACAATTTGGCCCTCTCTGCTTTCCTGCGCACTCTATCCTCAAAAGCACCTTTTTTCACTCTCGGAAGCCTCCCCAGCAAAAAAGACAAACGTCCAGCTTTTGCTGCCACAGCAAAGGTGCCAGCGGGGAAAACTCATGCTGGTCCTCACTGTCTCCTGGAACCCCTTCAAATGCCCCAGACAATTTGGCCCTCTCTGTTTTCCTGCGCACTCTATCCTCAAAAGCACCTTTTTTAACTCTCGGCAGCCTCCCCAGCAAAAAAGACAAACGTCCAGATTTGCTGCCACAGCAAAGGTGACAGCAAGGAAAAGTCATGCTGGTCCTCACTGCCTCCTGGAACCCGTTCAAATTCCCCAGTCAATTTGGCCCTCTCTGCTTTCCTGCGCACTCTATCCTCAAAAGCACATTTTTTCACTCTCGGCAACCTCTGCAGCAAAAAAGACAAACGTCCAGCTTTTGCTGCCACAGCAAAGGTGCCAGCGGGGAAAAGTGATGCTGGTCCTCACTGCCTCCTGGAACTCCTTCAAATGCCCCAGACAATTTGGCCCTCTCTGCTTTCCTGCGCACTCTATCCTCAAAAGCACATTTTTTCATTCTTGGCAGCCTCCCCAGCAAAAAAGACAAACGTCCAGCTTTTGCTGCCACAGCAAAGGTGCCAGCGGGGAAAAGTGATGCTGGTCCTCACTGCCTACTGGAACCCCTTCAAATGCCCCAGACAATTTGGCCCTCTCTGCTTTCCTGCGCACTCTATCCTCAAAAGCACCTTTTTTCACTCTCGGCAGCCTCCCCAGCAAAAAAGACAAACGTCCAGCTTTTGCTGCCACAGCAAAGGTGACAGCAAGGAAAAGTGATGCTGGTCCTCACTGCCTCCTGGAACCCGTTCAAATTCCCCAGTCAATTTGGCCCTCTCTGCTTTCCTGCGCACTCTATCCTCAAAAGCACATTTTTTCACTCTCGGCAACCTCTGCAGCAAAAAAGACAAACGTCCAGCTTTTGCTGCCACAGCAAAGGTGCCAGCGGGGAAAAGTCATGCTGGTCCTCACTACCTCCTGGAACCCCTTCAAATGCCCCAGACAATTTGGCCCTCTCTGCTTTCCTGTGCACTCTATCCTCAAAAGCACTTTTTTTCACTTCGGCAGCCTCCCCAGCAAAAAAGACAAACGTCCAGCTTTTGCTGCCACAGCAAAGGAGCCAGCGGGGAAAAGTGATGCTGGTCCTCACTGTCTCCTGGAACCCCTTCAAATGCCCCAGACAATTTGGCCCTCTCTGCTTTCCTGCGCACTCTATCCTCAAAAGCACCTTTTTTCACTCTCGGCAGCCTCCCCAGCAAAAAAGAAAAACGTCCAGCTTTTGCTGCCACAGCAAAGGTGCCAGCGCGGAAAAGTCATGCTGGTCCTCACTGCCTCCTGGAACACCTTCAAATGCCCCAGACAATTGGGCCCTCTCTGCTTTCCTGCGCACTCGATCCTCAAAAGCACCTTTTTTCACTCTCGGCAGCCTCCCCAGCAAAAAAGACAAACGTCCAGCTTTTGCTGCCACAGCAAAGGTGCCAGCGGGGAAAAGTGATGCTGGTCCTCACTGCCTCCTGGAACGCCTTCAAATGCCCCAGACAATTTGGCCCTCTCTGCTTTCCTGCGCACTCTATCCTCAAAAGCACTTTTTTTCACTCTCGGCAACCTCAGCAGCAAAAAAGACAAACGTCCAGCTTTTGCTGCCACAGCAAAGGTGGCAGCGGGGAAAAGTCATGCTGGTCCTCACTACCTCCTGGAACCCCTTCAAATGCCCCAGACAATTTGGCCCTCTCTGCTTTCCTGCGCACTCTATCCTCAAAAGCACCTTTTTCACTCTCGGCAGCCTCCCCAGCAAAAAAGACAAACGTCCAGCTTTTCCTGCCACAGCAAAGGTGCCAGCGGGGAAAACTCATGCTGGTCCTCACTGCCTCCTGGAACCCCTTCAAATGCCCCAGACAATTTGGCCCTCTCTGCTTTCCTGCGCACTCTATCCTCAAAAGCACCTTTTTTCACTCTTGGCAGCCTCAGCAGCAAAAAAGACAAACGTCCAACTTTTGCTGCTACAGCAAAGGTGCCAGCGGGGGAAAGTGATGCTGGTCCTCACTACCTCCTGGAACCCCTTCAAATGCCCCAGACAATTGGGCCCTCTCTGCTTTCCTGCGCACTCTATCCTCAAAAGCACCTTTTTTCACTCTCGATTGCCTCCCCAGCAAAAAAGACAAACG
This sequence comes from Vanellus vanellus, assembly GCF_965231255.1. Taxonomy (NCBI): domain Eukaryota; kingdom Metazoa; phylum Chordata; class Aves; order Charadriiformes; family Charadriidae; genus Vanellus; species Vanellus vanellus. The sequence goes on along the minus strand of NW_028127997.1, from coordinate 163,610 downwards.
TCCAGCTTTTGCTGCCACAGCAAAGCTGCCAGCAGGGAAAAGTGATGCTGGTCCTCACTGCGTCCTGGAACCCCTTCAAATGCCCCAGACAATTTGGCCCTCTCTGCTGTCCTGCGCACTCTAGCCTCAAAAGCACCTTTTTTCACTCTCGGCAGCCTCCCCAGCAAAAAAGACAAACGTCCAGCTTTTGCTGCCACAGCAAAGGTGCCAGCGGGGAAAAGTGATGCTGGTCCTTACTGCCTCCTGGAACCCCTTCAAATGCCCCAGACAATTTGGCCCTCTCTGCTTTCCTGCGCACTCTATCCTCAAAAGCACCTTTTTTCACTCTCGGCAGCCTCCCCAGCAAAAAAGACAAACGTCCAGCTTTTGCTGCCACAGCAAAGGTGCCAGCGGGGAAAAGTCATGCTGGTCCTCACTGTCTCCTGGAACCCCTTCAAATGCCCCAGACAATTTGGCCCTCTCTGTTTTCTTGCGCACTCTATCCTCAAAAGCACCTTTTTTCACTCTCGGCAGCCTCCCCAGCAAAAAAGACAAACGTCCAGCTTTTGCTGCCACAGCAAAGGTGGCAGAGGGGAAAACTGATGCTGGTCCTCACTGCCTCCTGGAACGCCTTCAAATGCCCCAGACAATTTGGCCCTCTCTGCTTTCCTGCGCACTCTATCCTCAAAAGCAACTTTTTTCACTCTTCTAAGCCTCCCCAGCAAAAAAGACAAACGTCCAGCTTTTGCTGCCACAGCAAAGGTGCCAGCGGGGAAAAGTCATGCTGGTCCTCACTACCTCCTGGAACCCCTTCAAATGCCCCAGACAATTTGGCCCTCTCTGCTTTCCTGTGCACTCTATCCTCAAAAGCACTTTTTTTCACTCTCGGCAACCTCAGCAGCAAAAAAGACAAACGTCCAGCTTTTGCTGCCACATCAAAAGTGCCAGCGGGGAAAAGTGATGCTGGTCCTCACTGCCTCCTGGAACCCCTTCAAATGCCCCAGACAATTTGGCCCTCTCTGCTTTCCTGCGCACTCTATCCTCAAAAGCACCTTTTTTCACTCTTGGCAGCCTCAGCAGCAAAAAAGACAAACGTCCAGCTTTTGCTGCTACAGCAAAGGTGCCAGCGGGGGAAAGTGATGCTGGTCCTCACTACCTCCTGGAACCCCTTCAAATGCCCCAGACAATTGGGCCCTCTCTGCTTTCCTGCGCACTCTATCCTCAAAAGCACCTTTTTTCACTCTCGATTGCCTCCCCAGCAAAAAAGACAAACGTCCAGCTTTTGCTGCCACAGCAAAGGTGCCAGCAGGGAAAAGTGATGCTGGTCCTCACTGCGTCCTGGAACCCCTTCAAATGCCCCAGACAATTTGGCCCTCTCTGCTTTCCTGCGCACTCTATCCTCAAAAGCACCTTTTTTTCACTCTCGGCAACCTCCGCAGCAAAAAAGACAAACGTCCAGCTTTTGCTGCCACAGCAAAGGTGCCAGCGGGGAAAAGTCATGCTGGTCCTCATAGCCTCCTGGAACCCCTTCAAATGCCCCAGACAATTTGGCCCTCTCTGCTTTCCTGCGCACTCTAGCCTCAAAAGCACCTTTTTTCACTCTCGGCAGCCTCCCCAGCAAAAAAGACAAACGTCCAGCTTTTGCTGCCACAGCAAAGGTGCCAGCGGGGAAAAGTGATGCTGGTCCTTACTGCCTCCTGGAACCCCTTCAAATGCCCCAGACAATTTGGCCCTCTCTGCTTTCCTGCGCACTCTATCCTCAAAAGCACCTTTTTTCACTCTCGGCAGCCTCCCCAGCAAAAAAGACAAACGTCCAGCTTCTGCTGCCACAGCAAAGGTGCCAGCGGGGAAAACTCATGCTGGTCCTCACTGTCTCCTGGAACCCCTTCAAATGCCCCAGACAATTTGGCCCTCTCTGTTTTCTTGCGCACTCTATCCTCAAAAGCACCTTTTTTCACTCTCGGCAGCCTCCCCAGCAAAAAAGACAAACGTCCAGCTTTTGCTGCCACAGCAAAGGTGGCAGAGGGGAAAACTGATGCTGGTCCTCACTGCCTCCTGGAACGCCTTCAAATGCCCCAGACAATTTGGCCCTCTCTGCTTTCCTGCGCACTCTATCCTCAAAAGCAACTTTTTTCACTCTTGTAAGCCTCCCCAGCAAAAAAGACAAACGTCCAGCTTTTGCTGCCACAGCAAAGGTGCCAGCGGGGAAAAGTCATGCTGGTCCTCACTACCTCCTGGAACCCCTTCAAATGCCCCAGACAATTTGGCCCTCTCTGCTTTCCTGTGCACTCTATCCTCAAAAGCACTTTTTTTCACTCTCGGCAACCTCAGCAGCAAAAAAGACAAACGTCCAGCTTTTGCTGCCACATCAAAAGTGCCAGCGGGGAAAAGTGATGCTGGTCCTCACTGTCTCCTGGAACCCCTTCAAATGCCCCAGACAATTTGGCCCTCTCTGCTTTCCTGCGCACTCTATCCTCAAAAGCACCTTTTTTCACTCTCGGCAGCCTCCCCAGCAAAAAAGACAAACGTCCAGCTTTTCCTGCCACAGCAAAGGTGCCAGCGGGGAAAACTCATGCTGGTCCTCACTGCCTCCTGGAACCCCTTCAAATGCCCCAGACAATTTGGCCCTCTCTGCTTTCCTGCGCACTCTATCCTCAAAAGCACCTTTTTTCACTCTCGGCAGCCTCCCCACCAAAAAAGACAAACGTCCAGCTTTTGCTGCCACAGCAAAGGTACCAGCGGGGAAAAGTCATGCTGGTCCTCACTGCCTCCTGGAACCCCTTCAAATGCCCCAGACAATTTGGCCCTTTCTGCTTTCCTGCGCACTCTATCCTCAAAAGCACCTTTTTTCACTCTCGGAAGCCTCCCCAGCATAAAAGACAAACGTCCAGCTTTTGCTGCCACAGCAAAGGTGCCAGCGGGGAAAAGTGATGCTGGTCCTCACTGCCTCCTGGAACCCCTTCAAATGCCCCAGACAATTTGGCCCTCTCTGCTTTCCTGCGCACTCTATCCTCAAAAGCACTTTTTTTCACTCTCGGCAACCTCAGCAGCAAAAAAGACAAACGTCCAGCTTTTGCTGCCACAGCAAAGGTGCCAGCGGGGAAAACTCATGCTGGTCCTCACTACCTCCTGGAACCCCTTCAAATGCCCCAGACAATTTGGCCCTCTCTGCTTTCCTGCGCACTCTATCCTCAAAAGCACTTTTTTTCACTCTCGGCAACCTCAGCAGCAAAAAAGACAAACGTCCAGCATTTGCTGCCACAGCAAAGGTGGCAGCGGGGAAAAGTCATGCTGGTCCTCACTACCTCCTGGAACCCCTTCAAATGCCCCAGACAATTTCGCCCTCTCTGCTTTCCTGCGCACTCTATCCTCAAAAGCACCTTTTTTCACTCTCGGCAGCCTCCGCAGCAAAAAAGACAAACGTCCAGCTTTTGCTGCCACAGGAAAGGTGCCAGCGGGGAAAAGTCATGCTGGTCCTCACTGCCTCCTGGAACCCCTTCAAATGCCCCAGACAATTTGGCCCTCTCTGCTTTCCTGCGCACTCTATCCTCAAAAGCACCTTTGTTCACTCTCGAATGCCTCCCCAGCAAAAAAGACAAACGTCCAGCTTTTGCTGCCACAGCAAAGGTGCCAGCAGGGAAAACTCATGCTGGTCCTCACTGCCTCCTGGAACCCCTTCAAATGCCCCACACAATTTGGCCCTCTCTGCTTTCCTGCGCACTCTATCCTCAAAAGCACCTTTTTTCACTCTCCGGAGCCTCCCCAGCAAAAAAGACAAACGTCCATCTTTTGCTGCTACAGCAAAGGTGCCAGCGGGGGAAAGTGATGCTGGTCCTCACTACCTCCTGGAACCCCTTCAAATGCCCCAGACAATTGGGCCCTCTCTGCTTTCCTGCGCACTCTATCCTCAAAAGCACCATTTTTCACTCTCGGCAGCCTCCGCAGCAAAAAAGACAAACGTCCAGCTTTTGCTGCCACAGCAAAGGTACCAGCGGGGAAAAGTCATGCTGGTCCTCACTGCCTCCTGGAACCCCTTCAAATGCCCCAGACAATTTGGCCCTCTCTGCTTTCCTGCGCACTCTATCCTCAAAAGCACCTTTTTTCACTCTCGGCATCCTCCGCAGCAAAAAAGACAAACGTCCAGCTTTTGCTGCCACAGCAAAGGTGCCAGCGGGGAAAAGTCATGCTGGTCCTCACTGCCTCCTGGAACCCCTTCAAATGCCCCAGACAATTTGGCCCTCTCTGCTTTCCTGCGCACTCTATCCTCAAAAGCACCTTTTTTCACTCTCGGCATCCTCCGCAGCAAAAAAGACAAACGTCCAGCTTTTGCTGCCACAGCAAAGGTGCCAGCGGGGAAAAGTCATGCTGGTCCTCACTGCCTCCTGGAACCCCTTCAAATGCCCCAGACAATTTGGCCCTCTCTGCTTTCCTGCGCACTCTATCCTCAAAAGCACCTTTTTTCACTCTCGGCATCCTCCGCAGCAAAAAAGACAAACGTCCAGCTTTTGCTGCCACAGCAAAGGTGCCAGCGGGGAAAAGTCATGCTGGTCCTCATAGCCTCCTGGAACCCCTTCAAATGCCCCAGACAATTTGGCCCTCTCTGCTTTCCTGCGCACTCTTGCCTCAAAAGCCCCTTTTTTCACTCTCGGCAACCTCAGCAGCAAAAAAGACAAACGTCCAGCTTTTGCTGCCACAGCAAAGGTGCCAGCGGGGAAAAGTGATGCTGGTCCTCACTGCCTCCTGGAACCCCTTCAAATGCCCCAGACAATTTGGCCCTCTCTGCTTTCCTGCGCACTCTATCCTCAAAAGCACCTTTTTTCACTCTCGGCAGCCTCCCCAGCAAAAAAGACAAACGTCCAGCTTTTGCTGCCACAGCAAAGGTGCCAGCGGGGAAAAGTGATGCTGGTCCTCACTGCCTCCTGGAACCCGTTCAAATTCCCCAGTCAATTTGGCCCTCTCTGCTTTCCTGCGCACTCTATCCTCAAAAGCACATTTTTTCACTCTCGGAAGCCTCCCCAGCAAAAAAGACAAACGTCCAGCTTTTGCTGCCACAGCAAAGGTGCCAGCGGGGAAAAGTGATGCTGGTCCTCACTGCCTCCTGGAACCCCTTCAAATGCCCCAGACAATTTGGCCCTCTCTGCTTTCCTGCGCACTCTATCCTCAAAAGCACCTTTTTTAACTCTCGGCAGCCTCCCCAGCAAAAAAGACAAACGTCCAGCTTTTCCTGCCACAGCAAAGGTGCCAGCGGGGAAAACTCATGCTGGTCCTCACTGCCTCCTGGAACCCGTTCAAATTCCCCAGTCAATTTGGCCCTCTCTGCTTTCCTGCGCACTCTATCCTCAAAAGCACATTTTTTCACTCTCGGCAGCCTCCCCAGCAAAAAAGACAAACGTCCAGCTTTTGCTGCCACAGCAAAGGTGCCAGCGGGGAAAAGTGATGCTGGTCCTCACTGCCTCCTGGAACCCCTTCAAATGCCCCAGACAATTTGGCCCTCTCTGCTTTCCTGCGCACTCTATCCTCAAAAGCACCTTTTTTCACTCTCGGCAGCCTCCCCAGCAAAAAAGACAAACGTCCAGCTTTTGCTGCCACAGCAAAGGTGCCAGCGGGGAAAACTCATGCTGGTCCTCACTGCCTCCTGGAACCCCTTCAAATGCCCCAGACAATTTGGCCCTCTCTGCTTTCCTGCGCACTCTATCCTCAAAAGCACCTTTTTTCACTCTTGGCAGCTTCAGCAGGAAAAAAGACAAACGTCCAGCTTTTGCTGCCACAGCAAAGGTGACAGTAAGGAAAAGTCATGCTGGTCCTCACTGCCTCCTGGAACCCGTTCAAATTCCCCAGTCAATTTGGCCCTCTCTGCTTTCCTGCACACTCTATCCTCAAAAGCACCTTTTTTCACTCTCGGCAGCCTCCCCAGCAAAAAAGACAAACGTCCAGCTTTTGCTGCCACAGCAAAGGTGCCAGCGGGGAAAAGTGATGCTGGTCCTCACTGCCTCCTGGAACCCCTTCAAATGCCCCAGACAATTTGGCCCTCTCTGCTTTCCTGCGCACTCTATCCTCAAAAGCACTTTTTTTCACTCTCGGCAACCTCAGCAGCAAAAAAGACAAACGTCCAGCTTTTGCTGCCACAGCAAAGGTGCCAGCGGGGAAAACTCATGCTGGTCCTCACTACCTCCTGGAACCCCTTCAAATGCCCCAGACAATTTGGCCCTCTCTGCTTTCCTGCGCACTCTATCCTCAAAAGCACTTTTTTTCACTCTCGGCAACCTCAGCAGCAAAAAAGACAAACGTCCAGCTTTTGCTGCCACAGCAAAGGTGGCAGCGGGGAAAAGTCATGCTGGTCCTCACTACCTCCTGGAACCCCTTCAAATGCCCCAGACAATTTCGCCCTCTCTGCTTTCCTGCGCACTCTATCCTCAAAAGCACCTTTTTTCACTCTCGGCAGCCTCCCCAGCAAAAAAGACAAACGTCCAGCTTTTGCTGCCACAGGAAAGGTGCCAGCGGGGAAAAGTCATGCTGGTCCTCACTGCCTCCTGGAACCCCTTCAAATGCCCCAGACAATTTGGCCCTCTCTGCTTTCCTGCGCACTCTATCCTCAAAAGCACCTTTTTTCACTCTCGGCAGCCTCCCCAGCAAAAAAGACAAACGTCCAGCTTTTGCTGCCACAGCAAAGGTGACAGCAAGGAAAAGTCATGCTGGTCCTCACTGCCTCCTGGAACCCCTTCAAATGCCCCAGACAATTTGGCCCTCTCTGCTTTCCTGCGCACTCTATCCTCAAAAGCACCTTTTTTCACTCTCGGCATCCTCCGCAGCAAAAAAGACAAACGTCCAGCTTTTGCTGCCACAGCAAAGGTGCCAGCGGGGAAAAGTCATGCTGGTCCTCATAGCCTCCTGGAACCCCTTCAAATGCCCCAGACAATTTGGCCCTCTCTGCTTTCCTGCGCACTCTTGCCTCAAAAGCCCCTTTTTTCACTCTCGGCAACCTCAGCAGCAAAAAAGACAAACGTCCAGCTTTTGCTGCCACAGCAAAGGTGCCAGCGGGGAAAAGTGATGCTGGTCCTCACTGCCTCCTGGAACCCCTTCAAATGCCCCAGACAATTTGGCCCTCTCTGCTTTCCTGCGCACTCTATCCTCAAAAGCACCTTTTTTCACTCTCGGCAGCCTCCCCAGCAAAAAAGACAAACGTCCAGCTTTTGCTGCCACAGCAAAGGTGCCAGCGGGGAAAAGTGATGCTGGTCCTCACTGCCTCCTGGAACCCGTTCAAATTCCCCAGTCAATTTGGCCCTCTCTGCTTTCCTGCGCACTCTATCCTCAAAAGCACATTTTTTCACTCTCGGAAGCCTCCCCAGCAAAAAAGACAAACGTCCAGCTTTTGCTGCCACAGCAAAGGTGCCAGCGGGGAAAAGTGATGCTGGTCCTCACTGCCTCCTGGAACCCCTTCAAATGCCCCAGACAATTTGGCCCTCTCTGCTTTCCTGCGCACTCTATCCTCAAAAGCACCTTTTTTAACTCTCGGCAGCCTCCCCAGCAAAAAAGACAAACGTCCAGCTTTTCCTGCCACAGCAAAGGTGCCAGCGGGGAAAACTCATGCTGGTCCTCACTGCCTCCTGGAACCCGTTCAAATTCCCCAGTCAATTTGGCCCTCTCTGCTTTCCTGCGCACTCTATCCTCAAAAGCACATTTTTTCACTCTCGGCAGCCTCCCCAGCAAAAAAGACAAACGTCCAGCTTTTGCTGCCACAGCAAAGGTGCCAGCGGGGAAAAGTGATGCTGGTCCTCACTGCCTCCTGGAACCCCTTCAAATGCCCCAGACAATTTGGCCCTCTCTGCTTTCCTGCGCACTCTATCCTCAAAAGCACCTTTTTTCACTCTCGGCAGCCTCCCCAGCAAAAAAGACAAACGTCCAGCTTTTGCTGCCACAGCAAAGGTGCCAGCGGGGAAAACTCATGCTGGTCCTCACTGCCTCCTGGAACCCCTTCAAATGCCCCAGACAATTTGGCCCTCTCTGCTTTCCTGCGCACTCTATCCTCAAAAGCACCTTTTTTCACTCTTGGCAGCTTCAGCAGGAAAAAAGACAAACGTCCAGCTTTTGCTGCCACAGCAAAGGTGACAGTAAGGAAAAGTCATGCTGGTCCTCACTGCCTCCTGGAACCCGTTCAAATTCCCCAGTCAATTTGGCCCTCTCTGCTTTCCTGCACACTCTATCCTCAAAAGCACCTTTTTTCACTCTCGGCAGCCTCCCCAGCAAAAAAGACAAACGTCCAGCTTTTGCTGCCACAGCAAAGGTGCCAGCGGGGAAAAGTGATGCTGGTCCTCACTGCCTCCTGGAACCCCTTCAAATGCCCCAGACAATTTGGCCCTCTCTGCTTTCCTGCGCACTCTATCCTCAAAAGCACTTTTTTTCACTCTCGGCAACCTCAGCAGCAAAAAAGACAAACGTCCAGCTTTTGCTGCCACAGCAAAGGTGCCAGCGGGGAAAACTCATGCTGGTCCTCACTACCTCCTGGAACCCCTTCAAATGCCCCAGACAATTTGGCCCTCTCTGCTTTCCTGCGCACTCTATCCTCAAAAGCACTTTTTTTCACTCTCGGCAACCTCAGCAGCAAAAAAGACAAACGTCCAGCTTTTGCTGCCACAGCAAAGGTGGCAGCGGGGAAAAGTCATGCTGGTCCTCACTACCTCCTGGAACCCCTTCAAATGCCCCAGACAATTTCGCCCTCTCTGCTTTCCTGCGCACTCTATCCTCAAAAGCACCTTTTTTCACTCTCGGCAGCCTCCCCAGCAAAAAAGACAAACGTCCAGCTTTTGCTGCCACAGGAAAGGTGCCAGCGGGGAAAAGTCATGCTGGTCCTCACTGCCTCCTGGAACCCCTTCAAATGCCCCAGACAATTTGGCCCTCTCTGCTTTCCTGCGCACTCTATCCTCAAAAGCACCTTTTTTCACTCTCGAATGCCTCCCCAGCAAAAAAGACAAACGTCCAGCTTTTGCTGCCACAGCAAAGGTGCCAGCGGGGAAAACTCATGCTGGTCCTCACTGCCTCCTGGAACCCCTTCAAATGCCCCAGACAATTTGGCCCTCTCTGCTTTCCTGCGCACTCTATCCTCAAAAGCACATTTTTTCACTCTCGGAGGCCTCCCCAGCAAAAAAGACAAACGTCCATCTTTTGCTGCTACAGCAAAGGTGCCAGCGGGGGAAAGTGATGCTGGTCCTCACTACCTCCTGGAACCCCTTCAAATGCCCCAGACAATTGGGCCCTCTCTGCTTTCCTGCGCACTCTATCCTCAAAAGCACCATTTTTCACTCTCGGCAGCCTCCCCAGCAAAAAAGACAAACGTCCAGCTTTTGCTGCCACAGCAAAGGTGCCAGCGGGGAAAACTCATGCTGGTCCTCACTGCCTCCTGGAACCCCTTCAAATGCCCCAGACAATTTGGCCCTCTCTGCTTTCCTGCGCACTCTATCCTCAAAAGAACCTTTTTTCACTCTCGGCAGCCTCCCCAGCAAAAAAGACAAACGTCCAGCTTTTGCTGCCACAGCAAAGGTGCCAGCGGGGAAAAGTCATGCTGGTCCTCACTGCCTCCTGGAACCCCTTCAAATGCCCCAGACAATTTGGCCCTCTCTGCTTTCCTGCGCACTCTATCCTCAAAAGCACCTTTTTTCACTCTCGGCAGCCTCCCCAGCAAAAAAGACAAACGTCCAGCTTTTGCTGCCACAGCAAAGGTGCCAGCGGGGAAAAGTCATGCTGGTCCTCATAGCCTCCTGGAACCCCTTCAAATGCCCCAGACAATTTGGCCCTCTCTGCTTTCCTGCGCACTCTTGCCTCAAAAGCCCCTTTTTTCACTCTCGAATGCCTCCGCAGCAAAAAAGACAAACGTCCAACTTTTGCTGCTACAGCAAAGGTGCCAGCGGGGGAAAGTGATGCTGGTCCTCACTACCTCCTGGAACCCCTTCAAATGCCCCAGACAATTGGGCCCTCTCTGCTTTCCTGCGCACTCTATCCTCAAAAGCACATTTTTTCACTCTCGAATGCCTCCCCAGCAAAAAAGACAAACGTCCAGCTTTTGCTGCCACAGCAAAGGTGCCAGCGGGGAAAAGTCATGCTGGTCCTCACTGCCTCCTGGAACCCCTTCAAATGCCCCAGACAATTTGGCCCTCTCTGCTTTCCTGCGCACTCTATCCTCAAAAGCACCTTCTTTCACTCTCGGCAGCATCTGCAGCAAAAAAGACAAACGTCCAGCTTTTGCTGCCACAGCAAAGGTGCCAGCGGGGAAAAGTCATGCTGGTCCTCACTGCCTCCTGGAACCCCTTCAAATGCCCCAGACAATTTGGCCCTCTCTGCTTTCCTGCGCACTCTAGCCTCAAAAGCACCTTTTTTCACTCTCGGCAGCCTCCGTAGCAAAAAAGACAAACGTCCAGCTTTTGCTGCCACAGCAAAGGTGCCAGCGGGGAAAAGTCATGCTGGTCCTCACTGCCTCCTGGAACCCCTTCAAATGCCCCAGACAATTTGGCCCTCTCTGCTTTCCTGCGCACTCTATCCTCAAAAGCACCTTTTTTCACTCTCGGCAGCCTCCCCAGCAAAAAAGACAAACGTCCAGCTTTTGCTGCCACAGCAAAGGTGACAGTAAGGAAAAGTCATGCTGGTCCTCACTGCCTCCTGGAACCCGTTCAAATTCCCCAGTCAATTTGGCCCTCTCTGCTTTCCTGCGCACTCTATCCTCAAAAGCACTTTTTTTCACTCTCGGCAGCCTCCGCAGCAAAAAAGACAAACGTCCAGCTTTTGCTGCCACAGCAAAGGTGACAGCAAGGAAAAGTGATGCTGGTCCTCACTGCCTCCTGGAACCCGTTCAAATTCCCAAGTCAATTTGGCCCTCTCTGCTTTCCTGCGCACTCTATCCTCAAAAGCACATTTTTTCACTCTCGGCAACCTCTGCAGCAAAAAAGAAAAACGTCCAGCTTTTGCTGCCACAGCAAAGGTGCCAGCGGGGAAAAGTGATGCTGGTCCTCACTGCCTCCTGGAACCCCTTCAAATGCCCCAGACAATTTGGCCCTCTCTGCTTTCCTGCGCACTCTATCCTCAAAAGCACCTTTTTTCACTCTCGGCAGCCTCCCCAGCAAAAAACACAAATGTCCAGCTTTTGCTGCCACAGCAAAGGTGCCAGCGGGGAAAAGTCATGCTGGTCCTCACTGCCTCCTGGAACCCCTTCAAATGCCTCAGAAAATTTGGCCCTCTCTGTTTTCCTGCGCACTCTATCCTCAAAAGCACCTTTTTTCACTCTCGGCAGCCTCCGCAGCAAAAAAGACAAACGTCCAGCTTTTGCTGCCACAGCAAAGGTGCCAGCGGGGAAAAGTCATGCTGGTCCTCACTGCCTCCTGGAACCCCTTCAAATGCCCCAGACAATTTGCCCTCTCTGCTTTCCTGCACACTCTATCCTCAAAAGCACCTTTTTTCACTCTCGGCAGCCTCCGCAGCAAAAAAGACAAACGTCCAGCTTTTGCTGCCACAGCAAAGGTGCCAGCGGGGAAAACTCATCCTGTCCTCACTGTCTCCTGGAACCCCTTCAAATGCCCCAGACAATTTGGCCCTCTCTGCTTTCCTGCGCACTCTATCCTCAAAAGCACCTTTTTTCACTCTCGGCAGCCTCCCCAGCAAAAAAGACAAACGTCCAGCTTTTGCTGCCACAGCAAAGGTGCCAGCGGGGAAAAGTGATGCTGGTCCTCACTGCCTCCTGGAACCCCTTCAAATGCCCCAGACAATTTGGCCCTCTCTGCTTTCCTGCGCACTCTATCCTCAAAAGCACATTTTTTCACTCTTGGCAGCCTCCCCAGCAAAAAAGACAAACGTCCAGCTTTTGCTGCCACAGCAAAGGTGCCAGCGCGGAAAAGTCATGCTGGTCCTCACTGTCTCCTGGAACCCCTTCAAATGCCCCAGACAATTTGGCCCTCTCTGCTTTCCTGCGCACTCTATCCTCAAAAGCACCTTTTTTCACTCTCGGCAGCCTCCGCAGCAAAAAAGACAAACATCCAGCTTTTGCTGCCACAGCAAAGGTGCCAGCGCGGAAAAGTCATGCTGGTCCTCACTGCCTCCTGGAACCCCTTCAAATGCCCCAGACAATTTGGCCCTCTCTGCTTTCCTGCGCACTCTATCCTCAAAAGCACCTTTTTTCACTCTCGGCAGCCTCCGCAGCAAAAAAGACAAACGTCCAGCTTTTGCTGCCACAGCAAAGGTGCCAGCGGGGAAAAGTCATGCTGGTCCTCACTGCCTCCTGGAACCCCTTCAAATGCCCCAGACAATTTGGCCCTCTCTGCTTTCCTGCGCACTCTATCCTCAAAAGCACCTTTTTTCACTCTCGGCAGCCTCCCCAGCAAAAAAGACAAACGTCCAGCTTTTGCTGCCACAGCAAAGGTGCCAGCGGGGAAAAGTGATGCTGGTCCTCACTGCCTCCTGGAACCCCTTCAAATGCCCCAGACAATTTGGCCCTCTCTGCTTTCCTGCGCACTCTATCCTCAAAAGCACATTTTTTCACTCTTGGCAGCCTCCCCAGCAAAAAAGACAAACGTCCAGCTTTTGCTGCCACAGCAAAGGTGCCAGCGCGGAAAAGTCATGCTGGTCCTCACTGTCTCCTGGAACCCCTTCAAATGCCCCAGACAATTTGGCCCTCTCTGCTTTCCTGCGCACTCTATCCTCAAAAGCACCTTTTTTCACTCTCGGCAGCCTCCGCAGCAAAAAAGACAAACGTCCAGCTTTTGCTGCCACAGCAAAGGTGCCAGCGCGGAAAAGTCATGCTGGTCCTCACTGCCTCCTGGAACCCCTTCAAATGCCCCAGACAATTTGGCCCTCTCTGCTTTCCTGCGCACTCTATCCTCAAAAGCACCTTTTTTCACTCTCGGCAGCCTCCGCAGCAAAAAAGACAAACGTCCAGCTTTTGCTGCCACAGCAAAGGTGCCAGCGGGGAAAAGTCATGCTGGTCCTCACTGCCTCCTGGAACCCCTTCAAATGCCCCAGACAATTTGGCCCTCTCTGCTTTCCTGCGCACTCTATCCTCAAAAGCACCTTTTTTCACTCTCGGCAGCCTCCCCAGCAAAAAATACAAACGTCCAGCTTTTGCTGCCACAGCAAAGGTGCCAGCGGGGAAAAGTAGTCCTCACTGTCTCCTGGAACCCCTTCAAATGCCCCAGACAATTTGGCCCTCTCTGCTTTCCTGCGCACTCTATCCTCAAAAGCACATTTTTTCACTCTTGGCAGCCTCCCCAGCAAAAAAGACAAACGTCCAGCTTTTGCTGCCACAGCAAAGGTGCCAGCGGGGAAAAGTGATGCTGGTCCTCACTGCCTCCTGGAACCCGTTCAAATGCCCCAGACAATTTGGCCCTCTCTGCTTTCCTGCGCACTCTATCCTCAAAAGCACATTTTTTCACTCTCGAATGCCTCCCCAGCAAAAAAGACAAACGTCCAGCTTTTGCTGCCACAGCAAAGGTGCCAGCGGGGAAAAGTCATGCTGGTCCTCACTACCTCCTGGAACCCCTTCAAATGCCCCAGACAATTTGGCCCTCTCTGCTTTCCTGTGCACTCTATCCTCAAAAGCACTTTTTTTCACTCTCGGCAACCTCAGCAGCAAAAAAGACAAACGTCCAGCTTTTGCTGCCACAGCAAAGGTGCCAGCGGGGAAAAGTCATGCTGGTCCTCACTGCCTCCTGGAACCCGTTCAAATTCCCCAGTCAATTTGGCCCTCTCTGCTTTCCTGCGCACTCTATCCTCAAAAGCACATTTTTTCACTCTCGAATGCCTCCCCAGCAAAAAAGACAAACGTCGAGCTTTTGCTGCCACAGCAAAGGTCCCAGCGGGGAAAAGTCATGCTGGTCCTCACTACCTCCTGGAACCCCTTCAAATGCCCCAGACAATTTGGCCCTCTCTGCTTTCCTGTGCACTCTATCCTCAAAAGCACTTTTTTTCACTCTTGGCAACCTCAGCAGCAAAAAAGACAAACGTCCAGCTTTTGCTGCCACAGCAAAGGTGCCAGCGGGGAAAACTCATGCTGGTCCTCACTGCCTCCTGGAACCCGTTCAAATTCCCCTGTCAATTTGGCCCTCTCTGCTTTCCTGCGCACTCTATCCTCAAAAGCACATTTTTTCACTCTCGAATGCCTCCCCAGCAAAAAAGACAAACGTCCAGCTTTTGCTGCCACAGCAAAGGTGCCAGCGGGGAAAAGTCATGCTGGTCCTCACTACCTCCTGGAACCCCTTCAAATGCCCCAGACAATTTGGCCCTCTCTGCTTTCCTGTGCACTCTATCCTCAAAAGCACTTTTTTTCACTCTCGGCAACCTCAGCAGCAAAAAAGACAAACGTCGAGCTTTTGCTGCCACAGCAAAGGTGCCAGCGGGGAAAAGTGATGCTGGTCCTCACTGTCTCCTGGAACCCCTTCAAATGCCCCAGACAATTTGGCCCTCTCTGCTTTCCTGCGCACTCTATCCTCAAAAGCACCTTTTTTCACTCTCGGCAGCCTCCGCAGCAAAAAAGACAAACGTCCAGCTTTTGCTGCCACAGCAAAGGTGCCAGCGCGGAAAAGTCATGCTGGTCCTCACTGTCTCCTGGAACCCCTTCAAATGCCCCAGACAATTTTGCCCTCTCTGCTTTCCTGCGCACTCTATCCTCAAAAGCACCTTTTTTCACTCTCGGCAGCCTCCGCAGCAAAAAAGACAAACGTCCAGCTTTTGCTGCCACAGCAAAGGTGCCAGCGGGGAAAACTCATGCTGGTCCTCACTGCCTCCTGGAACCCCTTCAAATGCCCCAGACAATTTGGCCCTCTCTGCTTTCCTGCGCACTCTATCCTCAAAAGCACCTTTTTTCACTCTCGGCAGCCTCCGCAGCAAAAAAGACAAACGTCCAGCTTTCGCTGCCACAGCAAAGGTGCCAGCGGGGAAAACTCATGCTGGTCCTCACTGTCTCCTGGAACCCCTTCAAATGCCCCAGACTATTTGGCCCTCTCTGTTTTCCTGCGCACTCTATCCTCAAAAGTACCTTTTTTCACTCTCGGCAGCCTCCCCAGCAAAAAAGACAAACGTCCAGCTTTTGCTGCCACAGCAAACGTGGCAGAGGTGAAAACTGATGCTGGTCCTCACTGCCTCCTGGAACCCCTTCAAATGCCCCAGACAATTTGGCCCTCTCTGCTTTCCTGCGCACTCTATCCTCAAAAGCACCTTTTTTCACTCTCGGCAGCCTCCCCAGCAAAAAATACAAACGTCCAGCTTTTGCTGCCACAGCAAAGGTGCCAGCGGGGAAAAGTGGTCCTCACTGTCTCCTGGAACCCCTTCAAATGCCCCAGACAATTTGGCCCTCTCTGCTTTCCTGCGCACTCTATCCTCAAAAGCACCTTTTTTCACTCTCGGCAGCCTCCGCAGCAAAAAAGACAAACGTCCAGCTTTTGCTGCCACAGCAAAGGTGCCAGCGGGGAAAACTCATGCTGGTCCTCACTGCCTCCTGGAACCCCTTCAAATGCCCCAGACAATTTGGCCCTCTCTGCTTTCCTGCGCACTCTATCCTCAAAAGCACCTTTTTTCAATCTCGGCAGCCTCCGCAGCAAAAAAGACAAACGTCCAGCTTTTGCTGCCACAGCAAAAGTGCCAGCGGGGAAAACTCATGCTGGTCCTCACTGTCTCCTGGAACCCCTTCAAATGCCCCAGACTATTTGGCCCTCTCTGTTTTCCTGCGCACTCTATCCTCAAAAGTACCTTTTTTAACTCTCGGCAGCCTCCCCAGCAAAAAAGACAAACGTCCAGCTTTTGCTGCCACAGCAAACGTGGCAGAGGTGAAAACTGATGCTGGTCCTCACTGCCTCCTGGAACCCCTTCAAATGCCCCAGACAATTTGGCCCTCTCTGCTTTCCTGCGCACTCTATCCTCAAAAGCACCTTTTTTCACTCTCGGCAGCCTCCCCAGCAAAAAATACAAACGTCCAGCTTTTGTTGCCACAGCAAAGGTGCCAGCGGGGAAAAGTGGTCCTCACTGTCTCCTGGAACCCTTTCAAATGCCCCAGACAATTTGGTCCTCTCTGCTTTCCTGCGCACTCTATCCTCAAAAGCACATTTTTTCACTCTTGGCAGCCTCCGCAGCAAAAAAGACAAACGTCCAGCTTTTGCTGCCACAGCAAAGGTGACAGCAAGGAAAAGTCATGCTGGTCCTCACTGCCTCCTGGAACCCGTTCAAATTCCCCAGTCAATTTGGCCCTCTCTGCTTTCCTGCGCACTCTATCCTCAAAAGCACCTTTTTTCACTCTTGGCTGCCTCAGCAGCAAAAAAGACAAACGTCCATCTTTTGCTGCTACAGCAAAGGTGCCAGCGGGGGAAAGTGATGCTGGTCCTCACTACCTCCTGGAACCCCTTCAAATGCCCCAGACAATTTCGCCCTCTCTGCTTTCCTGCGCACTCTATCCTCAAAAGCACCTTTTTTCACTCTCGGCAGCCTCCGCAGCAAAAAAGACAAACGTCCAGCTTTTGCTGCCACAGCAAAGGTGCCAGCGGGGAAAACTCATGCTGGTCCTCACTGTCTCCTGGAACCCCTTCAAATGCCCCAGACTATTTGGCCCTCTCTGTTTTCCTGCGCACTCTATCCTCAAAAGTACCTTTATTCACTCTCGGCAGCCTCCCCAGCAAAAAAGACAAACGTCCAGCTTTTGCTGCCACAGCAAAGGTGCCAGCGGGGAAAACTCATGCTGGTCCTCACTGCCTCCTGGAACCCCTTCAAATGCCCCAGACAATTTGGCCCTCTCTGCTTTCCTGCGCACTCTATCCTCAAAAGCACCTTTTTTAACTCTCGGCAGCCTCCGCAGCAAAAAAGACAAAAGTCCAGCTTTTGCTGCCACAGCAAAGGTGCCAGCGGGGAAAAGTCATGCTGGTCCTCACTACCTCCTGGAACCCCTTCAAATGCCCCAGACAATTTGGTCCTCTCTGCTTTCCTGTGCACTCTAACCTCAAAAGCACTTTTTTTCACTCTCGGTACGTCAGCAGCAAAAAAGACAAACGTCCAGCTTTTGCTGCCACAGCAAAGGTGCCAGCGGGGAAAAGTGATGGTGGTCCTCACTGTCTCCTGGAACCCCTTCAAATGCCCCAGACAATTGGGCCCTCTCTGCTTTCCTGCGCACTCTATCCTCAAAAGCACCTTTTTTCACTCTCGGCAGCCTCCCCAGCAAAAAAGACAAACGTCCAGCTTTTCCTGCCACAGCAAAGGTGCCAGCGGGGAAAACTCATGCTGGTCCTCACTGCCTCCTGGAACCCCTTCAAATGCCCCAGACAATTTGGCCCTCTCTGTTTTCCTGCGCACTCTATCCTCAAAAGCACCTTTTTTCACTCTCGGCAGCCTCCCCAGCAAAAAAGACAAACGTCCAGCTTTTGCTGCCACAGCAAAGGTGCCAGAGGGGAAAAGTGATGCTGGTCCTCACTGCCTCCTGGAACCCCTTCAAATGCCCCAGACAATTTCGCCCTCTCTGCTTTCCTGCGCACTCTATCCTCAAAAGCACCTTTTTTCACTCTCGGCAGCCTCCGCAGCAAAAAAGACAAACGTCCAGCTTTTGCTGCCACAGCAAAGGTGCCAGCGGGGAAAAGTCATGCTGGTCCTCACTGCCTCCTGGAACCCCTTCAAATGCCCCAGACAATTTAGCCCTCTCTGCTTTCCTGCGCACTCTATCCTCAAAAGCACCTTTTTTCACTCTCGGCATCCTCCGCAGCAAAAAAGACAAACGTCCAGCTTTTGCTGCCACAGCAAAGGTGCCAGCGGGGAAAAGTCATGCTGGTCCTCACTGCCTCCTGGAACCCCTTGAAATGCCCCAGACAATTTGGCCCTTTCTGCTTTCCTGTGCACTCTATCCTCAAAAGCACCTTTTTTCACTCTCGGCACCTCCCCAGCAAAAAAGACAAACGTCCAGCTTTTGCTGCCACAGCAAAGGTGCCAGTGGCGAAAAGTCATGCTGGTCCTCACTGCCTCCTGGAACCCCTTCAAATGCCCCACACAATTTGGCCCTCTCTGCTTTCCTGCGCACTCTATCCTCAAAAGCACCTTTTTTCACTCTCAGCAGCCTCCGCAGCAAAAAAGACAAACGTCCAGCTTTTGCTGCCACAGCAAAGGTGCCAGCAGGGAAAAGTCATGCTTGTCCTCACTACCTCCTGGAACCCCTTCAAATGCGCCAGACAATTTGGCCCTCTCTGCTTTCCTGCGCACTCTATCCTCAAAAGCACCTTTTTTCACTCTCGGCAGCCTCCCCAGCAAAAAAGACAAACGTCCAGCTTTTGCTGCCACAGCAAAGGTGCCAGCGGGGAAAACTCATGCTGGTCCTCACTACCTCCTGGAACCCCTTCAAATGCCCCAGACAATTTGGCCCTCTCTGCTTTCCTGCGCACTCTATCCTCAAAAGCATCTTTTTTTCACGCTCGAATGCCTCCCCAGCAAAAAAGACAAACGTCCAGCTTTTGCTGCCACAGCAAAGGTGCCAGCGGGGAAAGGTGATGCTGGTCCTCACTGCCTCCTGGAAACCCTTCAAGTGCCCTAGGCAATTTGGCCCTCTCTGCTTTCCTGCGCACTCTATCCTCAAAAGCACCTTTTTTCACTCTCGGCAGCCTCCCCAGCAAAAAAGACAAACGTCCAGCTTTTGCTGCCACAGCAAAGGTGCCAGCAGGGAAAAGTCATGCTTGTCCTCACTGCCTCCTGGAACCCCTTCAAATGCGTCAGACAATTTGGCCCTCTCTGCTTTCCTGCGCACTCTATCCTCAAAAGCACCTTTTTTCACTCTCGGCAGCCTCCCCAGCAAAAAAGACAAACGTCCAGCTTTTGCTGCCACAGCAAAGGTGCCAGCGGGGAAAACTCATGCTGGTCCTCACTACCTCCTGGAACCCCTTCAAATGCCTCAGACAATTTGGCCCTCTCTGCTTTCCTGCGCACTCTATCCTCAAAAGCATCTTTTTTTCACTCTCGAATGCCTCCCCAGCAAAAAAGACAAACGTCCAGCTTTTGCTGCCACAGCAAAGGTGCCAGCGGGGAAAGGTGATGCTGGTCCTCACTGCCTCCTGGAACCCCTTCAAGTGCCCTAGGCAATTTGGCCCTCTCTGCTTTCCTGCGCACTCTATCCTCAAAAGCACCTTTTTTCACTCTCGGCAGCCTCTGCATCAAAACAGACAAACGTCCAGCTTTTGCTGCCACAGCAAAGGTGCCAGCGGTGAAAAGTGATGCTGGTCCTCACTGCCTCCTGGAACCCCTTCAAATGCCCCAGACAATTTGGCCCTCTCTGCTTTCCTGCGCACTCTATCCTCAAAAGCACCTTTTTTCACTCTCGGCAGCATCCCCAGCAAAAAAGACAAACGTCCAGCTTTTGCTGCCACAGCAAAGGTGCCAGCGGGGAAAACTCATGCTGGTCCTCACTGCCTCCTGGAACCCCTTCAAATGCCCCAGACAATTTTGCCCTCTCTTCTTTCCTGCGCACTCTATCCTCAAAAGCACCTTTTTTCTCTCTCGGCAGCCTCCCCAGCAAAAAAGACAAACGTCCAACTTTTGCTGCCACAGCAAAGGTGCCAGCGGGGAAAAGTCATGCTGGTCCTCACTGCCTCCTGGAACCCCTTCAAATGCCCCAGACAATTTAGCCCTCTCTGCTTTCCTGCGCACTCTATCCTCAAAAGCACCTTTTTTCACTCTCGGTAACCTCCGCAGCAAAAAAGACAAACGTCCAGCTTTTGCTGCCACAGCAAAGGTGCCAGCGGGTAAAAGTCATGCTGGTCCTCACTGCCTCCTGGAACCCCTTCAAATGCCCCAGACAATTTGGCCCTTTCTGCTTTCCTGTGCACTCTATCCTCAAAAGCACCTTTTTTCACTCTCGGCAGCCTCCCCAGCAAAAAAGACAAACGTCCAGCTTTTGCTGCCACAGCAAAGGTGCCAGAGGGGAAAAGTGATGCTGGTCCTCACTGCCTCCTGGAACCCCTTCAAATGCCCCAGACAATTTGGCCCTCTCTCCTTTCCTGCGCACTCTATCCTCAAAAGCACCTTTTTTCACTCTCGTCAGCCTCCGCAGCAAAAAAGACAAACGTCCAGCTTTTGCTGCCACAGCAAAGGTGCCAGCGGGGAAAAGTCATGCTGGTCCTCACTGCCTCCTGGAACCCCTTCAAATGCCCCAGACAATTTAGCCCTCTCTGCTTTCCTGCGCACTCTATCCTCAAAAGCACCTTTTTTCACTCTCGGCAGCCTCCGCAGCAAAAAAGACAAACGTCCAGCTTTTGCTGCCACAGCAAAGGTGCCAGCGGGGAAAAGTCATGCTGGTCCTCACTGCCTCCTGGAACCCCTTCAAATGCCCCAGACAATTTGGCCCTTTCTGCTTTCCTGTGCACTCTATCCTCAAAAGCACATTTTTTCACTCTCGGCAGCCTCCGCAGCAAAAAAGACAAACGTCCAGCTTTTGCTGCCACAGCAAAGGTGCCAGTGGGGAAAAGTCATGCTGGTCCTCACTGCCTCCTGGAACCCCTTCAAATGCCCCACACAATTTGGCCCTCTCTGCTTTCCTGCGCACTCTATCCTCAAAAGCACCTTTTTTCACTCTTGGCAGCCTCCCAAGCAAAAAAGACAAACGTCCAGCTTTTGCTGCCACAGCTAAGGTGCCAGCGGGGAAAACTCATGCTGGTCCTCACTGCCTCCTGGAACCAGTTCAAATTCCCCAGACAATTTGGCCCTCTCTGCTTTCCTGCGCACTCTATCCTCAAAAGCACCTTTTTTCACTCTTGGCAGCCTCCCCAGCAAAAAAGACAAACGTCCAGCTTTTGCTGCCACAGCAAAGGTGCCAGCGGGGAAAACTCATGCTGGTCCTCACTACCTCCTGGAACCCCTTCAAATGCCCCAGACAATTTGGCCCTCTCTGCTTTCCTGCGCACTCTATCCTCAAAAGCATCTTTTTTTCACTCTCGAATGCCTCCCCAGCAAAAAAGACAAACGTCCAGCTTTTGCTGCCACAGCAAAGGTGCCAGCGGGGAAAGGTGATGCTGGTCCTCACTGCCTCCTGGAACCCCTTCAAGTGCCCTAGGCAATTTGGCCCTCTCTGCTTTCCTGCGCACTCTATCCTCAAAAGCACCTTTTTTCACTCTCGGCAGCCTCTGCATCAAAAAAGAGAAACGTCCAGCTTTTGCTGCCACAGCAAAGGTGCCAGCGGGGAAAAGTCATGCTGGTCCTCACTGCCTCCTGGAACCCCTTCAAATGCCCCAGACAATTTGGCCCTTTCTGCTTTCCTGTGCACTCTATCCTCAAAAGCACCTTTTTTCACTCTCGGCACCTCCCCAGCAAAAAAGACAAACGTCCAGCTTTTGCTGCCACAGCAAAGGTGCCAGTGGGGAAAAGTCATGCTGGTCCTCACTGCCTCCTGGAACCCCTTCAAATGCCCCACACAATTTGGCCCTCTCTGCTTTCCTGCGCACTCTATCCTCAAAAGCACCTGTTTTCACTCTTGGCAGCCTCCCCAGCAAAAAAGACAAACGTCCAGCTTTTGCTGCCACAGCAAAGGTGCCAGCGGGGAAAACTCATGCTGGTCCTCACTGCCTCCTGGAACCAGTTCAAATTCCCCAGACAATTTGGCCCTCTCTGCTTTCCTGCGCACTCTATCCTCAAAAGCACATTTTCACTCTCAGCAGCCTCCCCAGCAAAAAAGACAAACGTCCAGCTTTTGCTGCCACAGCAAAGGTGCCAGCGGGGAAAAGTCATGCTTGTCCTCACTACCTCCTGGAACCCCTTCAAATGCCCCAGACAATTTGGCCCTCTCTGCTTTCCTGCGCACTCTATCCTCAAAAGCACCTTTTTTCACTCTCAGCAGCCTCCCCAGCAAAAAAGACAAACGTCCAGCTTTTGCTGCCACAGCAAAGGTGCCAGCGGGGAAAACTCATGCTGGTCCTCACTACCTCCTGGAACCCCTTCAAATGCCCCAGACAATTTGGCCCTCTCTGCTTTCCTGCGCACTCTAGCCTCAAAAGCATCTTTTTTTCACTCTCGAATGCCTCCCCAGCAAAAAAGACAAACGTCCAGCTTTTGCTGCCACAGCAAAGGTGCCAGCGGGGAAAGGTGATGCTGGTCCTCACTGCCTCCTGGAACCTCTTCAAGTGCCCTAGGCAATTTGGCCCTCTCTGCTTTCCTGCGCACTCTATCCTCAAAAGCACCTTTTTTCACTCTCGAATGCCTCCGCAGCAAAAAAGACAAACGTCCAGCTTTTGCTGCCACAGCAAAGGTGCCAGCGGGGAAAAGTCATGCTGGTCCTCACTGCCTCCTGGAACCCCTTCAAATGCCCCAGACAATTGGGCCCTCTCTGCTTTCCTGCGCACTCTATCCTCAAAAGCACCTTTTTTCACTCTCGGCAGCCTCCCCAGCAAAAAAGACAAACGTCCAGCTTTTGCTGCCACAGCAAAGGTGCCAGCGCGGAAAAGTGATGCTGGTCCTCACTGCCTCCTGGAAACCCTTCAAATGCCCCAGACAATTTGGCCCTCTCTGTTTTCCTGCGCACTCTATCCTCAAAAGCACCTTTTTTCACTCTCGGCATCCTCCGCATCAAAAAAGACAAACGTCCAGCTTTTGCTGCCACAGCAAAGGTGCCAGCGGGGAAAACTCATGCTGGTCCTCACTACCTCCTGGAACCCCTTCAAATGCCCCAGACAATTTGGCCCTCTCTGCTTTCCTGCGCACTCTATCCTCAAAAGCATCTTTTTTTCACTCTCGAATGCCTCCCCAGCAAAAAAGACAAACGTCCAGCTTTTGCTGCCACAGCAAAGGTGCCAGCGGGGAAAGGTGATGCTGGTCCTCACTGCCTCCTGGAACCCCTTCAAATGCCCCACACAATTTGGCCCTCTCTGCTTTCCTGCGCACTCTATCCTCAAAAGCACCTTTTTTCACTCTCAGCAGCCTCCCCAGCAAAAAAGACAAACGTCCAGCTTTTGCTGCCACAGCAAAGGTGCCAGCGGGGAAAACTCATGCTGGTCCTCACTGCCTCCTGGAACCCCTTCAAATGCCCCAGACAATTGGGCCCTCTCTGCTTTCCTGCGCACTCTATCCTCAAAAGCACCTTTTTTCACTCACTGAAGCCTCCGCAGCAAAAAAGACAAACGTCCAGCTTTTGCTGCCACAGCAAAGGTGTCAGCGGGGAAAACTCATGCTGGTCCTCACTGCCTCCTGGAACCCCTTCAAATGCCCCAGACAATTTGGCCCTCTCTGCTTTCCTGCGCACTCTATCCTCAAAAGCACCTTTTTTCACTCTCGGCAGCCTCCCCAGCAAAAAAGACAAACGTCCACCTTTTGCTGCCACAGCAAAGGTGCCAGCGGGGAAAAGTCATGCTGGTCCTCACTGCCTCCTGGAACCCCTTCAAATGCCCCAGACAATTTAGCCCTCTCTGCTTTCCTGCGCACTCTATCCTCAAAAGCACCTTTTTTCACTCTCGGCATCCTCCGCAGCAAAAAAGACAAACGTCCAGCTTTTGCTGCCACAGCAAAGGTGCCAGCGGGGAAAAGTGATGCTGGTCCTCACTGCCTCCTGGAACCCCTTCAAATGCCCCAGACAATTTGGCCCTTTCTGCTTTCCTGTGCACTCTATCCTCAAAAGCACCTTTTTTCACTCTCGGAAGCCTCCCCAGCAAAAAAGACAAACGTCCAGCTTTTGCTGCCACAGCAAAGGTGCCAGCGGGGAAAACTCATGCTGGTCCTCACTGCATCCTGGAACCCCTTCAAATGCCCCACACAATTTGGCCCTCTCTGCTTTCCTGCGCACTCTATCCTCAAAAGCACCTTTTTTCACTCTCAGCATCCTCCCCAGCAAAAAAGACAAACGTCCAGCTTTTGCTGCCACAGCAAAGGTGCCAGCGGGGAAAAGTCATGCTTGTCCTCACTACCTCCTGGAACCCCTTCAAATGCGCCAGACAATTTGGCCCTCTCTGCTTTCCTGCGCACTCTATCCTCAAAAGCACCTTTTTTCACTCTCGGCAGCCTCCCCAGCAAAAAAGACAAACGTCCAGCTTTTGCTGCCACAGCAAAGGTGCCAGTGGGGAAAACTCATGCTGGTCCTCACTACCTCCTGGAACCCCTTCAAATGCCCCAGACAATTTGGCCCTCTCTGCTTTCCTGCGCACTCTATCCTCAAAAGCATCTTTTTTTCACTCTCGAATGCCTCCCCAGCAAAAAAGACAAACGTCCAGCTTTTCCTGCCACAGCAAAGGTGCCAGCGGGGAAAGGTGATGCTGGTCCTCACTACCTCCTGGAACCCCTTCAAATGCCCCAGACAATTTAGCCCTCTCTGCTTTCCTGCGCACTCTATCCTCAAAAGCACCTTTTTTCACTCTCGGCATCCTCCGCAGCAAAAAAGACAAACGTCCAGCTTTTGCTGCCACAGCAAAGGTGCCAGCGGGGAAAAGTCATGCTGGTCCTCACTGCCTCCTGGAACCCCTTCAAATGCCCCAGACAATTTGGCCCTTTCTGCTTTCCTGTGCACTCTATCCTCAAAAGCACCTTTTTTCACTCTCGGCAGCCTCCCCAGCAAAAAAGACAAACGTCCAGCTTTTGCTGCCACAGCAAAGGTGCCAGAGGGGAAAAGTGATGCTGGTCCTCACTGCCTCCTGGAACCCCTTCAAATGCCCCAGACAATTTGGCCCTCTCTGCTTTCCTGCGCACTCTATCCTCAAAAGCACCTTTTTTCACTCTCGGCAGCCTCCGCAGCAAAAAAGTCAAACGTCCAGCTTTTGCTGCCACAGCAAAGGTGCCAGCGGGGAAAAGTCATGCTGGTCCTCACTGCCTACTGGAACCCCTTCAAATGCCCCAGACAATTTAGCCCTCTCTGCTTTCCTGCGCACTCTATCCTCAAAAGCACCTTTTTTCACTCTCGGCAGCCTCCGCTTCAAAAAATACAAACGTCCAGCTTTTGCTGCCACAGCAAAGGTGCCAGCGGGGAAAAGTCATGCTGGTCCTCACTGCCTCCTGGAACCCCTTCAAATGCCCCAGACAATTTGGCCCTTTCTGCTTTCCTGTGCACTCTATCCTCAAAAGCACCTTTTTTCACTCTCGGCAGCCTCCCCAGCAAAAAAGACAAACGTCCAGCTTTTGCTGCCACAGCAAAGGTGCCAGCGGGGAAAACTCATGCTGGTCCTCACTGCCTCCTGGAACCCCTTCAAATGCCCCACACAATTTGGCCCTCTCTGCTTTCCTGCGCACTCTATCCTCAAAAGCACCTTTTTTCACTGTCAGAAGCCTCCCCAGCAAAAAAGACAAACGTCCAGCTTTTGCTGCCACAGCAAAGGTGCCAGCGGGGAAAACTCATGCTGGTCCTCACTGCCTCCTGGAACCAGTTCAAATTCCCCAGACAATTTGGCCCTCTCTGCTTTCCTGCGCACTCTATCCTCAAAAGCACCTTTTTTCACTCTCAGCAGCCTCCCCAGCAAAAAAGACAAACGTCCAGCTTTTCCTGCCACAGCAAAGGTGCCAGCGGGGAAAAGTCATGCTTGTCCTCACTACCTCCTGGAACCCCTTCAAATGCCCCAGACAATTTGGCCCTCTCTGCTTTCCTGCGCACTCTATCCTCAAAAGCACCTTTTTTCAATCTCGGCAGCCTCCGCAGCAAAAAAGACAAACGTCCAGCTTTTGCTGCCACAGCAAAGGTGCCAGCAGGGAAAAGTCATGCTGGTCCTCACTGCCTCCTGGAACCCCTTCAAATGCCCCAGACAATTTGGCCCTCTCTGCTTTCCTGCGCACTCTATCCTCAAAAGCATCTTTTTTTCACTCTCGAATGCCTCCCCAGCAAAAAAGACAAACGTCCAGCTTTTGCTGCCACAGCAAAGGTGCCAGCGGGGAAAAGTCATGCTGGTCCTCACTGCCTCCTGGAACCCCTTCAAATGCCCCAGACAATTGGGCCCTCTCTGCTTTCCTGCGCACTCTATCCTCAAAAGCACCTTTTTTCACTCTCGGCAGCCTCCCCAGCAAAAAAGACAAACGTCCAGCTTTTGCTGCCACAGCAAAGGTGCCAGCGGGGAAAACTCATGCTGGTCCTCACTGCCTCCTGGAACCCCTTCAAATGCCCCAGACAATTTGGCCCTCTCTGCTTTCCTGCGCACTCTATCCTCAAAAGCACCTTTTTTCACTCTCGGCAGCCTCCCCAGCAAAAAAGACAAACGTCCACCTTTTGCTGCCACAGCAAAGGTGCCAGCGGGGAAAAGTCATGCTGGTCCTCACTGCCTCCTGGAACCCCTTCAAATGCCCCAGACAATTTAGCCCTCTCTGCTTTCCTGCGCACTCTATCCTCAAAAGCACCTTTTTTCACTCTCGGCATCCTCCGCAGCAAAAAAGACAAACGTCCAGCTTTTGCTGCCACAGCAAAGGTGCCAGCGGGGAAAAGTGATGCTGGTCCTCACTGCCTCCTGGAACCCCTTCAAATGCCCCAGACAATTTGGCCCTTTCTGCTTTCCTGTGCACTCTATCCTCAAAAGCACCTTTTTTCACTCTCGGAAGCCTCCCCAGCAAAAAAGACAAACGTCCAGCTTTTGCTGCCACAGCAAAGGTGCCAGCGGGGAAAACTCATGCTGGTCCTCACTGCATCCTGGAACCCCTTCAAATGCCCCACACAATTTGGCCCTCTCTGCTTTCCTGCGCACTCTATCCTCAAAAGCACCTTTTTTCACTCTCAGCATCCTCCCCAGCAAAAAAGACAAACGTCCAGCTTTTGCTGCCACAGCAAAGGTGCCAGCGGGGAAAAGTCATGCTTGTCCTCACTACCTCCTGGAACCCCTTCAAATGCGCCAGACAATTTGGCCCTCTCTGCTTTCCTGCGCACTCTATCCTCAAAAGCACCTTTTTTCACTCTCGGCAGCCTCCCCAGCAAAAAAGACAAACGTCCAGCTTTTGCTGCCACAGCAAAGGTGCCAGTGGGGAAAACTCATGCTGGTCCTCACTACCTCCTGGAACCCCTTCAAATGCCCCAGACAATTTGGCCCTCTCTGCTTTCCTGCGCACTCTATCCTCAAAAGCATCTTTTTTTCACTCTCGAATGCCTCCCCAGCAAAAAAGACAAACGTCCAGCTTTTCCTGCCACAGCAAAGGTGCCAGCGGGGAAAGGTGATGCTGGTCCTCACTACCTCCTGGAACCCCTTCAAATGCCCCAGACAATTTAGCCCTCTCTGCTTTCCTGCGCACTCTATCCTCAAAAGCACCTTTTTTCACTCTCGGCATCCTCCGCAGCAAAAAAGACAAACGTCCAGCTTTTGCTGCCACAGCAAAGGTGCCAGCGGGGAAAAGTCATGCTGGTCCTCACTGCCTCCTGGAACCCCTTCAAATGCCCCAGACAATTTGGCCCTTTCTGCTTTCCTGTGCACTCTATCCTCAAAAGCACCTTTTTTCACTCTCGGCAGCCTCCCCAGCAAAAAAGACAAACGTCCAGCTTTTGCTGCCACAGCAAAGGTGCCAGAGGGGAAAAGTGATGCTGGTCCTCACTGCCTCCTGGAACCCCTTCAAATGCCCCAGACAATTTGGCCCTCTCTGCTTTCCTGCGCACTCTATCCTCAAAAGCACCTTTTTTCACTCTCGGCAGCCTCCGCAGCAAAAAAGTCAAACGTCCAGCTTTTGCTGCCACAGCAAAGGTGCCAGCGGGGAAAAGTCATGCTGGTCCTCACTGCCTACTGGAACCCCTTCAAATGCCCCAGACAATTTAGCCCTCTCTGCTTTCCTGCGCACTCTATCCTCAAAAGCACCTTTTTTCACTCTCGGCAGCCTCCGCTTCAAAAAATACAAACGTCCAGCTTTTGCTGCCACAGCAAAGGTGCCAGCGGGGAAAAGTCATGCTGGTCCTCACTGCCTCCTGGAACCCCTTCAAATGCCCCAGACAATTTGGCCCTTTCTGCTTTCCTGTGCACTCTATCCTCAAAAGCACCTTTTTTCACTCTCGGCAGCCTCCCCAGCAAAAAAGACAAACGTCCAGCTTTTGCTGCCACAGCAAAGGTGCCAGCGGGGAAAACTCATGCTGGTCCTCACTGCCTCCTGGAACCCCTTCAAATGCCCCACACAATTTGGCCCTCTCTGCTTTCCTGCGCACTCTATCCTCAAAAGCACCTTTTTTCACTGTCAGAAGCCTCCCCAGCAAAAAAGACAAACGTCCAGCTTTTGCTGCCACAGCAAAGGTGCCAGCGGGGAAAACTCATGCTGGTCCTCACTGCCTCCTGGAACCAGTTCAAATTCCCCAGACAATTTGGCCCTCTCTGCTTTCCTGCGCACTCTATCCTCAAAAGCACCTTTTTTCACTCTCAGCAGCCTCCCCAGCAAAAAAGACAAACGTCCAGCTTTTCCTGCCACAGCAAAGGTGCCAGCGGGGAAAAGTCATGCTTGTCCTCACTACCTCCTGGAACCCCTTCAAATGCCCCAGACAATTTGGCCCTCTCTGCTTTCCTGCGCACTCTATCCTCAAAAGCACCTTTTTTCAATCTCGGCAGCCTCCGCAGCAAAAAAGACAAACGTCCAGCTTTTGCTGCCACAGCAAAGGTGCCAGCAGGGAAAAGTCATGCTGGTCCTCACTGCCTCCTGGAACCCCTTCAAATGCCCCAGACAATTTGGCCCTCTCTGCTTTCCTGCGCACTCTATCCTCAAAAGCATCTTTTTTTCACTCTCGAATGCCTCCCCAGCAAAAAAGACAAACGTCCAGCTTTTGCTGCCACAGCAAAGGTGCCAGCGGGGAAAAGTCATGCTGGTCCTCACTGCCTCCTGGAACCCCTTCAAATGCCCCAGACAATTGGGCCCTCTCTGCTTTCCTGCGCACTCTATCCTCAAAAGCACCTTTTTTCACTCTCGGCAGCCTCCCCAGCAAAAAAGACAAACGTCCAGCTTTTGCTGCCACAGCAAAGGTGCCAGCGGGGAAAACTCATGCTGGTCCTCACTGCCTCCTGGAACCCCTTCAAATGCCCCAGACAATTTGGCCCTCTCTGCTTTCCTGCGCACTCTATCCTCAAAAGCACCTTTTTTCACTCTCGGCAGCCTCCCCAGCAAAAAAGACAAACGTCCAGCTTTTGCTGCCACAGCAAAGGTGCCAGCGGGGAAAAGTCATGCTGGTCCTCACTGCCTCCTGGAACCCCTTCAAATGCCCCAGACAATTTAGCCCTCTCTGCTTTCCTGCGCACTCTATCCTCAAAAGCACCTTTTTTCACTCTCGGCAGCCTCCCCAGCAAAAAAGACAAACGTCCAGCTTTTGCTGCCACAGCAAAGGTGCCAGCGGGGAAAAGTGATGCTGGTCCTCACTGCCTCCTGGAACCCCTTCAAATGCCCCAGACAATTTCGCCCTTTCTGCTTTCCTGTGCACTCTATCCTCAAAAGCACCTTTTTTCACTCTTGGCAGCCTCCCCAGCAAAAAAGACAAACGTCCAGCTTTTGCTGCCACAGCAAAGGTGCCAGAGGGGAAAAGTGATGCTGGTCCTCACTGCCTCCTGGAACCCCTTCAAATGCCCCAGACAATTTGGCCCTCTCTGCTTTCCTGCGCACTCTATCCTCAAAAGCACCTTTTTTCACTCTCGGAAGCCTCCCCAGCAAAAAAGACAAACGTCCAGCTTTTGCTGCCACAGCAAAGGTGCCAGCGCGGAAAACTCATGCTGGTCCTCACTGCCTCCTGGAACCCCTTCAAATGCCCCAGACAATTTGGCCCTCTCTGCTTTCCTGCGCACTCTATCCTCAAAAGCACCTTTTTTCACTCTCAGCAGCCTCCCCAGCAAAAAAGACAAACGTCCAGCTTTTGCTGCCACAGCAAAGGTGCCAGCGGGGAAAAGTCATGCTTGTCCTCACTACCTCCTGGAACCCCTTCAAATGCGCCAGACAATTTGGCCCTCTCTGCTTTCCTGCGCACTCTATCCTCAAAAGCACCTTTTTTCACTCTCAGCAGCCTCCCCAGCAAAAAAGACAAACGTCCAGCTTTTGCTGCCACAGCAAAGGTGCCAGCGGGGAAAACTCATGCTGGTCCTCACTACCTCCTGGAACCCCTTCAAATGCCCCAGACAATTTGGCCCTCTCTGCTTTCCTGCGCACTCTAGCCTCAAAAGCATCTTTTTTTCACTCTCGAATGCCTCCCCAGCAAAAAAGACAAACGTCCAGCTTTTGCTGCCACAGCAAAGGTGCCAGCGGGGAAAGGTGATGCTGGTCCTCACTGCCTCCTGGAACCCCTTCAAGTGCCCTAGGCAATTTGGCCCTCTCTGCTTTCCTGCGCACTCTATCCTC
The DNA here is from genome assembly GCF_965231255.1 of Vanellus vanellus. Lineage (NCBI taxonomy): Eukaryota > Metazoa > Chordata > Aves > Charadriiformes > Charadriidae > Vanellus > Vanellus vanellus. Next base: position 133,424 of record NW_028127997.1, on the reverse strand, counting down.
AAAAGCACCTTTTTCACTCTCGGCAGCCTCTGCATCAAAAAAGACCAACGTCCAGCTTTTGCTGCCACAGCAAAGGTGCCAGCGGGGAAAAGTCATGCTGGTCCTCACTGCCTCCTGGAACCCCTTCAAATGCCCCAGACAATTGGGCCCTCTCTGCTTTCCTGCGCACTCTATCCTCAAAAGCACCTTTTTTCAATCTCGGCAGCCTCCCCAGCAAAAAAGACAAACGTCCAGCTTTTGCTGCGACAGCAAAGGTGCCAGCGGGGAAAAGTCATGCTGGTCCTCACTGCCTCCTGGAACCCCTTCAAATGCCCCAGACAATTTGGCCCTCTCTGCTTTCCTGCGCACTCTATCCTCAAAAGCACCTTTTTTCACTCTCGGCAGCCTCCCCAGCAAAAAAGACAAACGTCCAGCTTTTGCTGCCACAGCAAAGGTGCCAGCGGGGAAAACTCATGCTGGTCCTCACTGCCTCCTGGAACCCCTTCAAATGCCCCAGACAATTTAGCCCTCTCTGCTTTCCTGCGCACTCTATCCTCAAAAGCACCTTTTTTCACTCTCGGCATCCTCCGCAGCAAAAAAGACAAACGTCCAGCTTTTGCTGCCACAGCAAAGGTGCCAGCGGGGAAAAGTCATGCTGGTCCTCACTGCCTCCTGGAACCCCTTCAAATGCCCCAGACAATTTGGCCCTTTCTGCTTTCCTGCGCACTCTATCCTCAAAAGCACCTTTTTTCACTCTCGGCAGCCTCCCCAGCAAAAAAGACAAACGTCCAGCTTTTGCTGCCACAGCAAAGGTGACAGCAAGGAAAAGTCATGCTGGTCCTCACTGCCTCCTGGAACCCCTTCAAATGCCCCAGACAATTTGGCCCTCTCTGCTTTCCTGCGCACTCTATCCTCAAAAGCACCTTTTTTCACTCTCGGCAGCCTCCGCAGCAAAAAAGTCAAACGTCCAGTTTTTGCTGCCACAGCAAAGGTGCCAGCGGGGAAAAGTCATGCTGGTCCTCACTGCCTACTGGAACCCCTTCAAATGCCCCAGACAATTTAGCCCTCTCTGCTTTCCTGCGCACTCTATCCTCAAAAGCACCTTTTTTCACTCTCGGCAGCCTCCGCAGCAAAAAAGACAAACGTCCAGCTTTTGCTGCCACAGCAAAGGTGCCAGCGGGGAAAAGTCATGCTGGTCCTCACTGCCTCCTGGAACCCCTTCAAATGCCCCAGACAATTTGGCCCTCTCTGCTTTCCTGCGCACTCTAGCCTCAAAAGCATCTTTTTTTCACTCTCGAATGCCTCCCCAGCAAAAAAGACAAACGTCCAGCTTTTGCTGCCACAGCAAAGGTGCCAGCGGGGAAAGGTGATGCTGGTCCTCACTGCCTCCTGGAACCCCTTCAAGTGCCCTAGGCAATTTGGCCCTCTCTGCTTTCCTGCGCACTCTATCCTCAAAAGCACCTTTTTCACTCGCGGCAGCCTCTGCATCAAAAAAGACCAACGTCCAGCTTTTGCTGCCACAGCAAAGGTGCCAGCGGGGAAAAGTCATGCTGGTCCTCACTGCCTCCTGGAACCCCTTCAAATGCCCCAGACAATTGGGCCCTCTCTGCTTTCCTGCGCACTCTATCCTCAAAAGCACCTTTTTTCAATCTCGGCAGCCTCCCCAGCAAAAAAGACAAACGTCCAGCTTTTGCTGCGACAGCAAAGGTGCCAGCGGGGAAAACTCATGCTGGTCCTCACTGCCTCCTGGAACCCCTTCAAATGCCCCAGACAATTTGGCCCTCTCTGCTTTCCTGCGCACTCTATCCTCAAAAGCACCTTTTTTCACTCTCGGCAGCCTCCCCAGCAAAAAAGACAAACGTCCAGCTTTTGCTGCCACAGCAAAGGTGCCAGCGGGGAAAACTCATGCTGGTCCTCACTGCCTCCTGGAACCCCTTCAAATGCCCCAGACAATTTAGCCCTCTCTGCTTTCCTGCGCACTCTATCCTCAAAAGCACCTTTTTTCACTCTCGGCATCCTCCGCAGCAAAAAAGACAAACGTCCAGCTTTTGCTGCCACAGCAAAGGTGCCAGCGGGGAAAAGTCATGCTGGTCCTCACTGCCTCCTGGAACCCCTTCAAATGCCCCAGACAATTTGGCCCTTTCTGCTTTCCTGCGCACTCTATCCTCAAAAGCACCTTTTTTCACTCTCGGCAGCCTCCCCAGCAAAAAAGACAAACGTCCAGCTTTTGCTGCCACAGCAAAGGTGACAGCAAGGAAAAGTCATGCTGGTCCTCACTGCCTCCTGGAACCCCTTCAAATGCCCCAGACAATTTGGCCCTCTCTGCTTTCCTGCGCACTCTATCCTCAAAAGCACCTTTTTTCACTCTCGGCAGCCTCCGCAGCAAAAAAGTCAAACGTCCAGTTTTTGCTGCCACAGCAAAGGTGCCAGCGGGGAAAAGTCATGCTGGTCCTCACTGCCTACTGGAACCCCTTCAAATGCCCCAGACAATTTAGCCCTCTCTGCTTTCCTGCGCACTCTATCCTCAAAAGCACCTTTTTTCACTCTCGGCAGCCTCCGCAGCAAAAAAGACAAACGTCCAGCTTTTGCTGCCACAGCAAAGGTGCCAGCGGGGAAAAGTCATGCTGGTCCTCACTGCCTCCTGGAACCCCTTCAAATGCCCCAGACAATTTGGCCCTTTCTGCTTTCCTGTGCACTCTATCCTCAAAAGCACCTTTTTTCACTCTCGGCAGCCTCCCCAGCAAAAAAGACAAACGTCCAGCTTTTGCTGCCACAGCAAAGGTGCCAGCGGGGAAAAGTCATGCTGGTCCTCACTGCCTCCTGGAACCCCTTCAAATGCCCCAGACAATTTGGCCCTCTCTGCTTTCCTGCGCACTCTATCCTCAAAAGCACCTTTTTTCAGTCTCGAATGTCTCCCCAGCAAAAAAGACAAACGTCCAGCTTTTGCTGCCACAGCAAAGGTGCCAGCGGGGAAAACTCATGCTGGTCCTCACTGCCTCCTGGAACCAGTTCAAATTCCCCAGACAATTTGGCCCTCTCTGCTTTCCTGCGCACTCTATCCTCAAAAGCACCTTTTTTCACTCTCAGAAGCCTCCCCAGCAAAAAAGACAAACGTCCAGCTTTTGCTGCCACAGCAAAGGTGCCAGCGGGGAAAACTCATGCTGGTCCTCACTGCCTCCTGGAACCAGTTCAAATTCCCCAGACAATTTGGCCCTCTCTGCTTTCCTGCGCACTCTATCCTCAAAAGCACCTTTTTTCACTCTCGGCAGCCTCCCCAGCAAAAAAGACAAACGTCCAGCTTTTGCTGCCACAGCAAAGGTGCCAGCGGGGAAAAGTCATGCTTGTCCTCACTACCTCCTGGAACCCCTTCAAATGCCCCAGACAATTTAGCCCTCTCTGCTTTCCTGCGCACTCTATCCTCAAAAGCACCTTTTTTCACTCTCGGCAGCCTTCGCAGCAAAAAAGACAAACGTCCAGCTTTTGCTGCCACAGCAAAGGTGCCAGCGGGGAAAAGTCATGCTGGTCCTCACTGCCTCCTGGAACCCCTTCAAATGCCCCAGACAATTGGGCCCTTTCTGCTTTCCTGTGCACTCTATCCTCAAAAGCACCTTTTTTCACTCTCGGCAGCCTCCCCAGCAAAAAAGACAAACGTCCAGCTTTTGCTGCCACAGCAAAGGTGCCAGCGGGGAAAACTCATGCTGGTCCTCACTGCCTCCTGGAACCCCTTCAAATGCCCCACACAATTTGGCCCTCTCTGCTTTCCTGCGCAGTCTATCCTCAAAAGCACCTTTTTTCACTCTCGGCAGCCTCCGCAGCAAAAAAGACAAACGTCCAGCTTTTGCTGCCACAGCAAAGGTGCCAGCGGGGAAAACTCATGCTGGTCCTCACTGCCTCCTGGAACCAGTTCAAATTCCCCAGACAATTTGGCCCTCTCTGCTTTCCTGCGCACTCTATCCTCAAAAGCACCTTTTTTCACTCTCAGCAGCCTCCCCAGCAAAAAAGACAAACGTCCAGCTTTTCCTGCCACAGCAAAGGTGCCAGCGGGGAAAAGTCATGCTTGTCCTCACTACCTCCTGGAACCCCTTCAAATGCCCCAGACAATTTGGCCCTCTCTGCTTTCCTGCGCACTCTATCCTCAAAAGCACCTTTTTTCACTCTCGGCAGCCTCCGCAGCAAAAAAGACAAACGTCCAGCTTTTGCTGCCACAGCAAAGGTGCCAGCAGGGAAAAGTCATGCTGGTCCTCACTGCCTCCTGGAACCCCTTCAAATGCCCCAGACAATTTGGCCCTTTCTGCTTTCCTGTGCACTCTATCCTCAAAAGCACCTTTTTTCACTCTCGGCACCTCCCCAGCAAAAAAGACAAACGTCCAGCTTTTGCTGCCACAGCAAAGGTGCCAGTGGGGAAAAGTCATGCTGGTCCTCACTGCCTCCTGGAACCCCTTCAAATGCCCCACACAATTTGGCCCTCTCTGCTTTCCTGCGCACTCTATCCTCAAAAGCACCTTTTTTCACTCTCGGCAGCCTCCCCAGCAAAAAAGACAAACGTCCAGCTTTTGCTGCCACAGCAAAGGTGCCAGCGGGGAAAACTCATGCTGGTCCTCACTGCCTCCTGGAACCAGTTCAAATTCCCCAGTCAATTTGGCCCTCTCTGCTTTCCTGCGCACTCTATCCTCAAAAGCACCTTTTTTCACTCTCGGCAGCCTCCCCAGCAAAAAAGACAAACGTCCAGCTTTTGCTGCCACAGCAAAGGTGCCAGCGGGGAAAAGTCATGCTTGTCCTCACTACCTCCTGGAACCCCTTCAAATGCCCCAGACAATTTGGCCCTCTCTGCTTTCCTGCGCACTCTATCCTCAAAAGCACCTTTTTTCACTCTCGGCAGCCTCCCCAGCAAAAAAGACAAACGTCCAGCTTTTGCTGCCACAGCAAAGGTGCCAGCGGGGAAAAGTGATGCTGGTCCTCACTACCTCCTGGAACCCCTTCAAATGCCCCAGACAATTTGGCCCTCTCTGCTTTCCTGCGCACTCTATCCTCAAAAGCATCTTTTTTTCACTCTCGAATGCCTCCCCAGCAAAAAAGACAAACGTCCAGCTTTTGCTGCCACAGCAAAGGTGCCAGCGGGGAAAGGTGATGCTGGTCCTCACTGCCTCCTGGAACCCCTTCAAGTGCCCTAGGCAATTTGGCCCTCTCTGCTTTCCTGCGCACTCTATCCTCAAAAGCACCTTTTTTCACTCTCGGCAGCCTCTGCATCAAAAAAGACAAACGTCCAGCTTTTGCTGCCACAGCAAAGGTGCCAGCGGGGAAAAGTCATGCTGGTCCTCACTGCCTCCTGGAACCCCTTCAAATGCCCCAGACAATTGGGCCCTCTCTGCTTTCCTGCGCACTCTATCCTCAAAAGCACCTTTTTTCACTCTCGGCAGCCTCCCCATCAAAAAAGACAAACGTCCAGCTTTTGCTGCCACAGCAAAGGTGCCAGCGGGGAAAACTCATGCTGGTCCTCACTGCCTCCTGGAACCCCTTCAAATGCCCCAGACAATTTGGCCCTCTCTGCTTTCCTGCGCACTCTATCCTCAAAAGCACCTTTTTTCACTCTCGGCAGCCTCCGCAGCAAAAAAGACAAACGTCCAGCTTTTGCTGCCACAGCAAAGGTGCCAGCGGGGAAAAGTCATGCTGGTCCTCACTGCCTCCTGGAACCCCTTCAAATGCCCCAGACAATTTATCCCTCTCTGCTTTCCTGCGCACTCTATCCTCAAAAGCACCTTTTTTCACTCTCGGCATCCTCCACAGCAAAAAAGACAAACGTCCAGCTTTTGCTGCCACAGCAAAGGTGCCAGCGGGGAAAAGTCATGCTGGTCCTCACTGCCTCCTGGAACCCCTTCAAATGCCCCAGACAATTTGGCCCGCTCTGCTTTCCTGTGCACTCTATCCTCAAAAGCACCTTTTTTCACTCTCGGCAGCCTCCCCAGCAAAAAAGACAAACGTCCAGCTTTTGCTGCCAAAGCAAAGGTGCCAGAGGGGAAAAGTGATGCTGGTCCTCACTGCCTCCTGGAACCCCTTCAAATGCCCCAGACAATTTGGCCCTCTCTGCTTTCCTGCGCACTCTATCCTCAAAAGCACCTTTTTTCACTCTCGGAAGCCTCCCCAGCAAAAAAGACAAACGTCCAGCTTTTGCTGCCACAGCAAAGGTGCCAGCGGGGAAAAGTCATGCTGGTCCTCACTGCCTCCTGGAACCCCTTCAAATGCCCCAGACAATTTGGCCCTCTCTGCTTTCCTGCGCACTCTATCCTCAAAAGCACCTTTTTTCACTCTCAGCAGCCTCCACAGCAAAAAAGACAAACGTCCAGCTTTTGCTGCCACAGCAAAGGTGCCAGCGGGGAAAAGTCATGCTTGTCCTCACTACCTCCTGGAACCCCTTCAAATGCGCCAGACAATTTGGCCCTCTCTGCTTTCCTGCGCACTCTATCCTCAAAAGCACCTTTTTTCACTCTCGGCAGCCTCCCCAGCAAAAAAGACAAACGTCCAGCTTTTGCTGCCACAGCAAAGGTGCCAGCGGGGAAAACTCATGCTGGTCCTCACTACCTCCTGGAACCCCTTCAAATGCCCCACACAATTTGGCCCTCTCTGCTTTCCTGCGCACTCTATCCTCAAAAGCATCTTTTTTTCACTCTCGAATGCCTCCCCAGCAAAAAAGACAAACGTCCAGCTTTTGCTGCCACAGCAAAGGTGCCAGCGGGGAAAGGTGATGCTGGTCCTCACTGCCTCCTGGAACCCCTTCAAGTGCCCTAGGCAATTTGGCCCTCTCTGCTTTCCTGCGCACTCTATCCTCAAAAGCACCTTTTTTCACTCTCGGCAGCCTCTGCATCAAAAAAGACAAACGTCCAGCTTTTGCTGCCACAGCAAAGGTGCCAGCGGGGAAAAGTCATGCTGGTCCTCACTGCCTCCTGGAACCCCTTCAAATGCCCCAGACAATTGGGCCCTCTCTGCTTTCCTGCGCACTCTATCCTCAAAAGCACCTTTTTTCACTCTCGGCAGCCTCCCCAGCAAAAAAGACAAACGTCCAGCTTTTGCTGCCACAGCAAAGGTGCCAGAGGGGAAAAGTGATGCTGGTCCTCACTGCCTCCTGGAACCCCTTCAAATGCCCCAGACAATTTGGCCCTCTCTGCTTTCCTGCGCACTCTATCCTCAAAAGCACCTTTTTTCACTCTCGGAAGCCTCCCCAGCAAAAAAGACAAACGTCCAGCTTTTGCTGCCACAGCAAAGGTGCCAGCGGGGAAAAGTCATGCTGGTCCTCACTGCCTCCTGGAACCCCTTCAAATGCCCCAGACAATTTGGCCCTCTCTGCTTTCCTGCGCACTCTATCCTCAAAAGCACCTTTTTTCACTCTCAGCAGCCTCCACAGCAAAAAAGACAAACGTCCAGCTTTTGCTGCCACAGCAAAGGTGCCAGCGGGGAAAAGTCATGCTTGTCCTCACTACCTCCTGGAACCCCTTCAAATGCGCCAGACAATTTGGCCCTCTCTGCTTTCCTGCGCACTCTATCCTCAAAAGCACCTTTTTTCACTCTCGGCAGCCTCCCCAGAAAAAAAGACAAACGTCCAGCTTTTGCTGCCACAGCAAAGGTGCCAGCGGGGAAAACTCATGCTGGTCCTCACTACCTCCTGGAACCCCTTCAAATGCCCCACACAATTTGGCCCTCTCTGCTTTCCTGCGCACTCTATCCTCAAAAGCATCTTTTTTTCACTCTCGAATGCCTCCCCAGCAAAAAAGACAAACGTCCAGCTTTTGCTGCCACAGCAAAGGTGCCAGCGGGGAAAGGTGATGCTGGTCCTCACTGCCTCCTGGAACCCCTTCAAGTGCCCTAGGCAATTTGGCCCTCTCTGCTTTCCTGCGCACTCTATCCTCAAAAGCACCTTTTTTCACTCTCGGCAGCCTCTGCATCAAAAAAGACAAACGTCCAGCTTTTGCTGCCACAGCAAAGGTGCCAGCGGGGAAAAGTCATGCTGGTCCTCACTGCCTCCTGGAACCCCTTCAAATGCCCCAGACAATTGGGCCCTCTCTGCTTTCCTGCGCACTCTATCCTCAAAAGCACCTTTTTTCACTCTCGGCAGCCTCCCCAGCAAAAAAGACAAACGTCCAGCTTTTGCTGCCACAGCAAAGGTGCCAGAGGGGAAAAGTGATGCTGGTCCTCACTGCCTCCTGGAACCCCTTCAAATGCCCCAGACAATTTGGCCCTCTCTGCTTTCCTGCGCACTCTATCCTCAAAAGCACCTTTTTTCACTCTCGGCACCCTCCGCAGCAAAAAAGACAAACGTCCAGCTTTTGCTGCCACAGCAAAGGTGCCAGCGGGGAAAAGTCATGCTGGTCCTCACTGCCTACTGGAACCCCTTCAAATGCCCCAGACAATTTAGCCCTCTCTGCTTTCCTGCGCACTCTATCCTCAAAAGCAACTTTTTTCACTCTCGGCAGCCTCCGCAGCAAAAAAGACAAACGTCCAGCTTTTGCTGCCACAGCAAAGGTGCCAGCGGGGAAAAGTCATGCTGGTCCTCACTGCCTCCTGGAACCCCTTCAAATGCCCCAGACAATTTGGCCCTTTCTGATTTCCTGTGCACTCTATCCTCAAAAGAACCTTTTTTCACTCTCGGCACCTCCCCAGCAAAAAAGACAAACGTCCAGCTTTTGCTGCCACAGCAAAGGTGCCAGCGGGGAAAAGTCATGCTGGTCGTCACTGCCTCCTGGAACCCCTTCAAATGCCCCACACAATTTGGCCCTCTCTGCTTTCCTGCGCACTCTATCCTCAAAAGCACCTTTTTTCACTCTCAGAAGCCTCCCCAGCAAAAAAGACAAACGTCCAGCTTTTGCTGCCACAGCAAAGGTGACAGCGGGGAAAACTCATGCTGGTCCTCACTGCCTCCTGGAACCAGTTCAAATTCCCCAGACAATTTGGCCCTCTCTGCTTTCCTGCGCACTCTATCCTCAAAAGCACCTTTTTTCACTCTCAGCAGCCTCCCCAGAAAAAAAGACAAACGTCCAGCTTTTGCTGCCACAGCAAAGGTGCCAGCGGGGAAAAGTCATGCTTGTCCTCACTACCTCCTGGAACCCCTTCAAATGCCCCAGACAATTTGGCCCTCTCTGCTTTCCTGCGCACTCTATCCTCAAAAGCACCTTTTTTCACTCTCGGCAGCCTCCGCAGCAAAAAAGACAAACGTCCAGCTTTTGCTGCCACAGCAAAGGTGCCAGCGGGGAAAGGTGATGCTGGTCCTCACTGCCTCATGGAACCCCTTCAAGTGCCCTAGGCAATTTGGCCCTCTCTGCTTTCCTGCGCACTCTATCCTCAAAAGCACCTTTTCTCACTCTCGGCAGCCTCCCCAGCAAAAAAGACAAACGTCCAGCTTTTGCTGCCACAGCAAAGGTGCCAGCGGGGAAAAGTCATGCTGGTCCTCACTGCCTCCTGGAACACCTTCAAATGCCCCAGACAATTGGGCCCTCTCTGCTTTCCTGCGCACTCTATCCTCAAAAGCACCTTTTTTCACTCTCGGCAGCCTCCCCAGCAAAAAAGACAAACGTCCAGCTTTTGCTGCCACAGCAAAGGTGCCAGCGGGGAAAAGTCATGCTGGTCCTCACTGCCTCCTGGAACCCCTTCAAATGCCCCAGACAATTTGGCCCTCTCTGCTTTCCTGCGCACTCTATCCTCAAAAGCACCTTTTTTCACTCTCGGCAGCCTCCCCAGCAAAAAAGACAAACGTCCACCTTTTGCTGCCACATCAAAGGTGCCAGAGGGGAAAAGTGATGCTGCTCCTCACTGCCTCCTGGAACCCCTTCAAATGCCCCAGACAATTTGGCCCTCTCTGCTTTCCTGCGCACTCTATCCTCAAAAGCACCTTTTTTCACTCTCGGCATCCTCCGCAGCAAAAAAGACAAACGTCCAGCTTTTGCTGCCACAGCAAAGGTGCCAGCGGGGAAAAGTCATGCTGGTCCTCACTGCCTCCTGGAACCCCTTCAAATGCCCCAGACAATTTGGCCCTCTCTGCTTTCCTGCGCACTCTATCCTCAAAAGCACCTTTTTTCACTCTCGGCATACTCCCCAGCAAAAAATACAAACGTCCAGCTTTTGCTGCCACAGCAAAGGTGCCAGCGGGGAAAAGTGGTCCTCACTGTCTCCTGGAACCCCTTCAAATGCCCCAGACAATTTGGCCCTCTCTGCTTTCCTGTGCACTCTATCCTCAAAAGCACTTTTTTTCACTCTCGGTACCTCAGCAGCAAAAAAGACAAACGTCCAGCTTTTGCTGCCACAGCAAAGGTGCCAGCGGGGAAAAGTGATGCTGGTCCTCACTGCCTCCTGGAACCCCTTCAAATGCCCCAGACAATTTGGCCCTCTCTGCTTTCCTGCGCACTCTATCCTCAAAAGCACCTTTTTTCACTCTCGGCAGCCTCCCCAGCAAAAAAGACAAACGTCCAGCTTTTGCTGCCACAGCAAAGGTGCCAGCGGGGAAAAGTCATGCTGGTCCTCACTGCCTCCTGGAACCCCTTCAAATGCCCCAGACAATTTAGCCCTCTCTGCTTTCCTGCGCACTCTATCCTCAAAAGCACCTTTTTTCACTCTCGGCAGCCTCCCCAGCAAAAAAGACAAACGTCCAGCTTTTGCTGCCACAGCAAAGGTGCCAGCGGGGAAAAGTCATGCTGGTCCTCACTGCCTCCTGGAACCCCTTCAAATGCCCCAGACAATTTGGCCCTTTCTGCTTTCCTGTGCACTCTATCCTCAAAAGCACCTTTTTTCACTCTTGGCAGCCTCCCCAGCAAAAAAGACAAACGTCCAGCTTTTGCTGCCACAGCAAAGGTGCCAGAGGGGAAAAGTGATGCTGGTCCTCACTGCCTCCTGGAACCCCTTCAAATGCCCCAGACAATTTGGCCCTCTCTGCTTTCCTGCGCACTCTATCCTCAAAAGCACCTTTTTTCACTCTCGGAAGCCTCCCCAGCAAAAAAGACAAACGTCCAGCTTTTGCTGCCACAGCAAAGGTGCCAGCGCGGAAAACTCATGCTGGTCCTCACTGCCTCCTGGAACCCCTTCAAATGCCCCAGACAATTTGGCCCTCTCTGCTTTCCTGCGCACTCTATCCTCAAAAGCACCTTTTTTCACTCTCAGCAGCCTCCCCAGCAAAAAAGACAAACGTCCAGCTTTTGCTGCCACAGCAAAGGTGCCAGCGGGGAAAAGTCATGCTTGTCCTCACTACCTCCTGGAACCCCTTCAAATGCGCCAGACAATTTGGCCCTCTCTGCTTTCCTGCGCACTCTATCCTCAAAAGCACCTTTTTTCACTCTCAGCAGCCTCCCCAGCAAAAAAGACAAACGTCCATCTTTTGCTGCCACAGCAAAGGTGCCAGCGGGGAAAACTCATGCTGGTCCTCACTACCTCCTGGAACCCCTTCAAATGCCCCAGACTATTTGGCCCTCTCTGCTTTCCTGCGCACTCTAGCCTCAAAAGCATCTTTTTTTCACTCTCGAATGCCTCCCCAGCAAAAAAGACAAACGTCCAGCTTTTGCTGCCACAGCAAAGGTGCCAGCGGGGAAAGGTGATGCTGGTCCTCACTGCCTCCTGGAACCCCTTCAAGTGCCCTAAGCAATTTGGCCCTCTCTGCTTTCCTGCGCACTCTATCCTCAAAAGCACCTTTTTCACTCTCGGCAGCCTCTGCATCAAAAAAGACAAACGTCCAGCTTTTGCTGCCACAGCAAAGGTGCCAGCGGGGAAAAGTCATGCTGGTCCTCACTGCCTCCTGGAACCCCTTCAAATGCCCCAGACAATTGGGCCCTCTCTGCTTTCCTGCGCACTCTATCCTCAAAAGCACCTTTTTTCAATCTCGGCAGCCTCCCCAGCAAAAAAGACAAACGTCCAGCTTTTGCTGCCACAGCAAAGGTGCCAGCGGGGAAAAGTCATGCTGGTCCTCACTGCCTCCTGGAACCCCTTCAAATGCCCCAGACAATTTGGCCCTCTCTGCTTTCCTGCGCACTCTATCCTCAAAAGCACCTTTTTTCACTCTCGGCAGCCTCTCCAGCAAAAAAGACAAACGTCCAGCTTTTGCTGCCACAGCAAAGGTGCCAGCGGGGAAAACTCATGCTGGTCCTCACTGCCTCCTGGAACCCCTTCAAATGCCCCAGACAATTTAGCCCTCTCTGCTTTCCTGCGCACTCTATCCTCAAAAGCACCTTTTTTCACTCTCGGCATCCTCCGCAGCAAAAAAGACAAACGTCCAGCTTTTGCTGCCACAGCAAAGGTGCCAGCGGGGAAAAGTCATGCTGGTCCTCACTGCCTCCTGGAACCCCTTCAAATGCCCCAGACAATTTGGCCCTTTCTGCTTTCCTGCGCACTCTATCCTCAAAAGCACCTTTTTTCACTCTCGGCAGCCTCCCCAGCAAAAAAGACAAACGTCCAGCTTTTGCTGCCACAGCAAAGGTGACAGCAAGGAAAAGTCATGCTGGTCCTCACTGCCTCCTGGAACCCCTTCAAATGCCCCAGACAATTTGGCCCTCTCTGCTTTCCTGCGCACTCTATCCTCAAAAGCACCTTTTTTCACTCTCGGCAGCCTCCGCAGCAAAAAAGTCAAACGTCCAGTTTTTGCTGCCACAGCAAAGGTGCCAGCGGGGAAAAGTCATGCTGGTCCTCACTGCCTACTGGAACCCCTTCAAATGCCCCAGACAATTTAGCCCTCTCTGCTTTCCTGCGCACTCTATCCTCAAAAGCACCTTTTTTCACTCTCGGCAGCCTCCGCAGCAAAAAAGACAAACGTCCAGCTTTTGCTGCCACAGCAAAGGTGCCAGCGGGGAAAACTCATGCTGGTCCTCACTGCCTCCTGGAACCCCTTCAAATGCCCCAGACAATTTGGCCCTTTCTGCTTTCCTGTGCACTCTATCCTCAAAAGCACCTTTTTTCACTCTCGGCAGCCTCCCCAGCAAAAAAGACAAACGTCCAGCTTTTGCTGCCACAGCAAAGGTGCCAGCGGGGAAAACTCATGCTGGTCCTCACTGCCTCCTGGAACCCCTTCAAATGCCCCACACAATTTGGCCCTCTCTGCTTTCCTGCGCACTCTATCCTCAAAAGCACATTTTTTCACTCTCGGCAGCCTCCCCAGCAAAAAAGACAAACGTCCAGCTTTTGCTGCCACAGCAAAGGTGCCAGCGGGGAAAACTCATGCTGGTCCTCACTGCCTCCTGGAACCAGTTCAAATTCCCCAGACAATTTGGCCCTCTCTGCTTTCCTGCGCACTCTATCCTCAAAAGCACCTTTTTTCACTCTCAGCAGCCTCCCCAGCAAAAAAGACAAACGTCCAGCTTTTCCTGCCACAGCAAAGGTGCCAGCGGGGAAAAGTCATGCTTGTCCTCACTACCTCCTGGAACCCCTTCAAATGCCCCAGACAATTTGGCCCTCTCTGCTTTCCTGCGCACTCTATCCTCAAAAGCACCTTTTTTCACTCTCGGCAGCCTCCGCAGCAAAAAAGACAAACGTCCAGCTTTTGCTGCCACAGCAAAGGTGCCAGCAGGGAAAAGTCATGCTGGTCCTCACTGCCTCCTGGAACCCCTTCAAATGCCCCAGACAATTTGGCCCTTTCTGCTTTCCTGTGCACTCTATCCTCAAAAGCACCTTTTTTCACTCTCGGCACCTCCCCAGCAAAAAAGACAAACGTCCAGCTTTTGCTGCCACAGCAAAGGTGCCAGTGGGGAAAAGTCATGCTGGTCCTCACTGCCTCCTGGAACCCCTTCAAATGCCCCAGACAATTTGGCCCTCTCTGCTTTCCTGCGCACTCTATCCTCAAAAGCACCTTTTTTCACTCTCAGAAGCCTCCCCAGCAAAAAAGACAAACGTCCAGCTTTTGCTGCCACAGCAAAGGTGCCAGCGGGGAAAACTCATGCTGGTCCTCACTGCCTCCTGGAACCAGTTCAAATTCCCCAGACAATTTGGCCCTCTCTGCTTTCCTGCGCACTCTATCCTCAAAAGCACCTTTTTTCACTCTCGGCAGCCTCCCCAGCAAAAAAGACAAACGTCCAGCTTTTGCTGCCACAGCAAAGGTGCCAGCGGGGAAAAGTCATGCTTGTCCTCACTACCTCCTGGAACCCCTTCAAATGCCCCAGACAATTTAGCCCTCTCTGCTTTCCTGCGCACTCTATCCTCAAAAGCACCTTTTTTCACTCTCGGCAGCCTCCGCAGCAAAAAAGACAAACGTCCAGCTTTTGCTGCCACAGCAAAGGTGCCAGCGGGGAAAAGTCATGCTGGTCCTCACTGCCTCCTGGAACCCCTTCAAATGCCCCAGACAATTGGGCCCTTTCTGCTTTCCTGTGCACTCTATCCTCAAAAGCACCTTTTTTCACTCTCGGCAGCCTCCCCAGCAAAAAAGACAAACGTCCAGCTTTTGCTGCCACAGCAAAGGTGCCAGCGGGGAAAACTCATGCTGGTCCTCACTGCCTCCTGGAACCCCTTCAAATGCCCCACACAATTTGGCCCTCTCTGCTTTCCTGCGCAGTCTATCCTCAAAAGCACCTTTTTTCACTCTCGGCAGCCTCCGCAGCAAAAAAGACAAACGTCCAGCTTTTGCTGCCACAGCAAAGGTGCCAGCGGGGAAAAGTCATGCTGGTCCTCACTGCCTCCTGGAACCAGTTCAAATTCCCCAGACAATTTGGCCCTCTCTGCTTTCCTGCGCACTCTATCCTCAAAAGCACCTTTTTTCACTCTCAGCAGCCTCCCCAGCAAAAAAGACAAACGTCCAGCTTTTCCTGCCACAGCAAAGGTGCCAGCGGGGAAAAGTCATGCTTGTCCTCACTACCTCCTGGAACCCCTTCAAATGCCCCAGACAATTTGGCCCTCTCTGCTTTCCTGCGCACTCTATCCTCAAAAGCACCTTTTTTCACTCTCGGCAGCCTCCGCAGCAAAAAAGACAAACGTCCAGCTTTTGCTGCCACAGCAAAGGTGCCAGCAGGGAAAAGTCATGCTGGTCCTCACTGCCTCCTGGAACCCCTTCAAATGCCCCATACAATTTGGCCCTTTCTGCTTTCCTGTGCACTCTATCCTCAAAAGCACCTTTTTTCACTCTCGGCACCTCCCCAGCAAAAAAGACAAACGTCCAGCTTTTGCTGCCACAGCAAAGGTGCCAGTGGGGAAAAGTCATGCTGGTCCTCACTGCCTCCTGGAACCCCTTCAAATGCCCCACACAATTTGGCCCTCTCTGCTTTCCTGCGCACTCTATCCTCAAAAGCACCTTTTTTCACTCTCAGAAGCCTCCCCAGCAAAAAAGACAAACGTCCAGCTTTTGCTGCCACAGCAAAGGTGCCAGCGGGGAAAACTCATGCTGGTCCTCACTGCCTCCTGGAACCAGTTCAAATTCCCCAGACAATTTGGCCCTCTCTGCTTTCCTGCGCACTCTATCCTCAAAAGCACCTTTTTTCACTCTCGGCAGCCTCCCCAGCAAAAAAGACAAACGTCCAGCTTTTGCTGCCACAGCAAAGGTGCCAGCGGGGAAAAGTCATGCTTGTCCTCACTACCTCCTGGAACCCCTTCAAATGCCCCAGACAATTTGGCCCTCTCTGCTTTCCTGCGCACTCTATCCTCAAAAGCACCTTTTTTCACTCTCGAATGCCTCCCCAGCAAAAAAGACAAACGTCCAGCTTTTGCTGCCACAGCAAAGGTGCCAGCGGGGAAAGGTGATGCTGGTCCTCACTGCCTCCTGGAACCCCTTCAAGTGCCCTAGGCAATTTGGCCCTCTCTGCTTTCCTGCGCACTCTATCCTCAAAAGCACCTTTTTTCACTCTCGGCAGCCTCTGCATCAAAAAAGACAAACGTCCAGCTTTTGCTGCCACAGCAAAGGTGCCAGCGGGGAAAAGTCATGCTGGTCCTCACTGCCTCCTGGAACCCCTTCAAATGCCCCAGACAATTGGGCCCTCTCTGCTTTCCTGCGCACTCTATCCTCAAAAGCACCTTTTTTCACTCTCGGCAGCCTCCGCAGCAAAAAAGACAAACGTCCAGCTTTTGCTGCCACAGCAAAGGTGCCAGCGGGGAAAAGTCATGCTGGTCCTCACTGCCTCCTGGAACCCCTTCAAATGCCCCAGACAATTTATCCCTCTCTGCTTTCCTGCGCACTCTATCCTCAAAAGCACCTTTTTTCACTCTCGGCATCCTCCGCAGCAAAAAAGACAAACGTCCAGCTTTTGCTGCCACAGCAAAGGTGCCAGCGGGGAAAAGTCATGCTGGTCCTCACTGCCTCCTGGAACCCCTTCAAATGCCCCAGACAATTTGGCCCGCTCTGCTTTCCTGTGCACTCTATCCTCAAAAGCACCTTTTTTCACTCTCGGCAGCCTCCCCAGCAAAAAAGACAAACGTCCAGCTTTTGCTGCCAAAGCAAAGGTGCCAGAGGGGAAAAGTGATGCTGGTCCTCACTGCCTCCTGGAACCCCTTCAAATGCCCCAGACAATTTGGCCCTCTCTGCTTTCCTGCGCACTCTATCCTCAAAAGCACCTTTTTTCACTCTCGGAAGCCTCCCCAGCAAAAAAGACAAACGTCCAGCTTTTGCTGCCACAGCAAAGGTGCCAGCGGGGAAAAGTCATGCTGGTCCTCACTGCCTCCTGGAACCCCTTCAAATGCCCCAGACAATTTGGCCCTCTCTGCTTTCCTGCGCACTCTATCCTCAAAAGCACCTTTTTTCACTCTCAGCAGCCTCCCCAGCAAAAAAGACAAACGTCCAGCTTTTGCTGCCACAGCAAAGGTGCCAGCGGGGAAAAGTCATGCTTGTCCTAATTACCTCCTGGAACCCCTTCAAATGCCCCAGACAATTTGGCCCTCTCTGCTTTCCTGCGCACTCTATCCTCAAAAGCACCTTTTTTCACTCTCGGCAGCCTCCCCAGCAAAAAAGACAAACGTCCAGCTTTTGCTGCCACAGCAAAGGTGCCAGCGGGGAAAACTCATGCTGGTCCTCACTACCTCCTGGAACCCCTTCAAATGCCCCACACAATTTGGCCCTCTCTGCTTTCCTGCGCACTCTATCCTCAAAAGCATCTTTTTTTCACTCTCGAATGCCTCCCCAGCAAAAAAGACAAACGTCCAGCTTTTGCTGCCACAGCAAAGGTGCCAGCGGGGAAAAGTCATGCTGGTCCTCACTGCCTCCTGGAACCCCTTCAAATGCCCCAGACAATTGGGCCCTCTCTGCTTTCCTGCGCACTCTATCCTCAAAAGCACCTTTTTTCACTCTCGGCAGCCTCCCCAGCAAAAAAGACAAACGTCCAGCTTTTGCTGCCACAGCAAAGGTGCCAGAGGGGAAAAGTGATGCTGGTCCTCACTGCCTCCTGGAACCCCTTCAAATGCCCCAGACAATTTGGCCCTCTCTGCTTTCCTGCGCACTCTATCCTCAAAAGCACCTTTTTTCACTCTCAGAAGCCTCCCCAGCAAAAAAGACAAACGTCCAGCTTTTGCTGCCACAGCAAAGGTGACAGCGGGGAAAACTCATGCTGGTCCTCACTGCCTCCTGGAACCAGTTCAAATTCCCCAGACAATTTGGCCCTCTCTGCTTTCCTGCGCACTCTATCCTCAAAAGCACCTTTTTTCACTCTCAGCAGCCTCCCCAGCAAAAAAGACAAACGTCCAGCTTTTGCTGCCACAGCAAAGGTGCCAGCGGGGAAAAGTCATGCTTGTCCTCACTACCTCCTGGAACCCCTTCAAATGCCCCAGACAATTTGGCCCTCTCTGCTTTCCTGCGCACTCTATCCTCAAAAGCACCTTTTTTCACTCTCGGCAGCCTCCGCAGCAAAAAAGACAAACGTCCAGCTTTTGCTGCCACAGCAAAGGTGCCAGCGGGGAAAGGTGATGCTGGTCCTCACTGCCTCATGGAACCCCTTCAAGTGCCCTAGGCAATTTGGCCCTCTCTGCTTTCCTGCGCACTCTATCCTCAAAAGCACCTTTTTTCACTCTCGGCAGCCTCCCCAGCAAAAAAGACAAACGTCCACCTTTTGCTGCCACATCAAAGGTGCCAGAGGGGAAAAGTGATGCTGCTCCTCACTGCCTCCTGGAACCCCTTCAAATGCCCCAGACAATTTGGCCCTCTCTGCTTTCCTGCGCACTCTATCCTCAAAAGCACCTTTTTTCACTCTCGGAAGCCTCCCCAGCAAAAAAGACAAACGTCCAGCTTTTGCTGCCACAGCAAAGGTGCCAGCGGGGAAAAGTCATGCTGGTCCTCACTGCCTCCTGGAACCCCTTCAAATGCCCCAGACAATTTGGCCCTCTCTGCTTTCCTGCGCACTCTATCCTCAAAAGCACCTTTTTTCACTCTCGGCATACTCCCCAGCAAAAAATACAAACGTCCAGCTTTTGCTGCCACAGCAAAGGTGCCAGCGGGGAAAAGTGGTCCTCACTGTCTCCTGGAACCCCTTCAAATGCCCCAGACAATTTGGCCCTCTCTGCTTTCCTGTGCACTCTATCCTCAAAAGCACTTTTTTTCACTCTCGGTACCTCAGCAGCAAAAAAGACAAACGTCCAGCTTTTGCTGCCACAGCAAAGGTGCCAGCGGGGAAAAGTGATGCTGGTCCTCACTGCCTCCTGGAACCCCTTCAAATGCCCCAGACAATTTGGCCCTCTCTGCTTTCCTGCGCACTCTATCCTCAAAAGCACCTTTTTTCACTCTCGGCAGCCTCCCCAGCAAAAAAGACAAACGTCCAGCTTTTGCTGCCACAGCAAAGGTGCCAGCGGGGAAAACTCATGCTGGTCCTCACTGCCTCCTGGAACCCCTTCAAATGCCCCAGACAATTTGGCCCTCTCTGCTTTCCTGCGCACTCTATCCTCAAAAGCATCTTTTTTTCACTCTCGAATGCCTCCCCAGCAAAAAAGACAAACGTCCAGCTTTTGCTGCCACAGCAAAGATGCCAGCGGGGAAAGGTGATGCTGGTCCTCACTGCCTCCTGGAACCCCTTCAAGTGCCCTAGGCAATTTGGCCCTCTCTGCTTTCCTGCGCACTCTATCCTCAAAAGCACCTTTTTTCACTCTCGGCAGCCTCTGCATCAAAAAAGACAAACGTCCAGCTTTTGCTGCCACAGCAAAGGTGCCAGCGGGGAAAAGTCATGCTGGTCCTCACTGCCTCCTGGAACCCCTTCAAATGCCCCAGACAATTTAGCCCTCTCTGCTTTCCTGCGCACTCTATCCTCAAAAGCACCTTTTTTCACTCTCGGCAGCCTCCCCAGCAAAAAATACAAACGTCCAGCTTTTGCTGCCACAGCAAAGGTGCCAGCGGGGAAAAGTGGTCCTCACTGTCTCCTGGAACCCCTTCAAATGCCCCAGACAATTTGGCCCTCTCTGCTTTCCTGCGCACTCTATCCTCAAAAGCACCTTTTTTCACTCTCGGCAGCCTCCCCAGCAAAAAAGACAAACGTCCAGCTTTTGCTGCCACAGCAAAGGTGCCAGCGGGGAAAACTCATGCTGGTCCTCACTGCCTCCTGGAACCCCTTCAAATGCCCCAGACAATTTGGCCCTCTCTGCTTTCCTGCGCACTCTATCCTCAAAAGCATCTTTTTTTCACTCTCGAATGCCTCCCCAGCAAAAAAGACAAACGTCCAGCTTTTGCTGCCACAGCAAAGATGCCAGCGGGGAAAGGTGATGCTGGTCCTCACTGCCTCCTGGAACCCCTTCAAGTGCCCTAGGCAATTTGGCCCTCTCTGCTTTCCTGCGCACTCTATCCTCAAAAGCACCTTTTTTCACTCTCGGCAGCCTCCCCAGCAAAAAAGACAAACGTCCACCTTTTGCTGCCACATCAAAGGTGCCAGAGGGGAAAAGTGATGCTGCTCCTCACTGCCTCCTGGAACCCCTTCAAATGCCCCAGACAATTTGGCCCTCTCTGCTTTCCTGCGCACTCTATCCTCAAAAGCACCTTTTTTCACTCTCGGAAGCCTCCCCAGCAAAAAAGACAAACGTCCAGCTTTTGCTGCCACAGCAAAGGTGCCAGCGGGGAAAAGTCATGCTGGTCCTCACTGCCTCCTGGAACCCCTTCAAATGCCCCAGACAATTTGGCCCTCTCTGCTTTCCTGCGCACTCTATCCTCAAAAGCACCTTTTTTCACTCTCGGCATACTCCCCAGCAAAAAATACAAACGTCCAGCTTTTGCTGCCACAGCAAAGGTGCCAGCGGGGAAAAGTGGTCCTCACTGTCTCCTGGAACCCCTTCAAATGCCCCAGACAATTTGGCCCTCTCTGCTTTCCTGTGCACTCTATCCTCAAAAGCACTTTTTTTCACTCTCGGTACCTCAGCAGCTAAAAAGACAAACGTCCAGCTTTTGCTGCCACAGCAAAGGTGCCAGCGGGGAAAAGTGATGCTGGTCCTCACTGCCTCCTGGAACCCCTTCAAATGCCCCAGACAATTTGGCCCTCTCTGCTTTCCTGCGCACTCTATCCTCAAAAGCACCTTTTTTCACTCTCGGCAGCCTCCCCAGCAAAAAAGACAAACGTCCAGCTTTTGCTGCCACAGCAAAGGTGCCAGCGGGGAAAACTCATGCTGGTCCTCACTGCCTCCTGGAACCCCTTCAAATGCCCCAGACAATTTGGCCCTCTCTGCTTTCCTGCACACTCTATCCTCAAAAGCATCTTTTTTTCACTCTCGAATGCCTCCCCAGCAAAAAAGACAAACGTCCAGCTTTTGCTGCCACAGCAAAGATGCCAGCGGGGAAAGGTGATGCTGGTCCTCACTGCCTCCTGGAACCCCTTCAAGTGCCCTAGGCAATTTGGCCCTCTCTGCTTTCCTGCGCACTCTATCCTCAAAAGCACCTTTTTTCACTCTCGGCAGCCTCTGCATCAAAAAAGACAAACGTCCAGCTTTTGCTGCCACAGCAAAGGTGCCAGCGGGGAAAAGTCATGCTGGTCCTCACTGCCTCCTGGAACCCCTTCAAATGCCCCAGACAATTTAGCCCTCTCTGCTTTCCTGCGCACTCTATCCTCAAAAGCACCTTTTTTCACTCTCGGCAGCCTCCCCAGCAAAAAATACAAACGTCCAGCTTTTGCTGCCACAGCAAAGGTGCCAGCGGGGAAAAGTGGTCCTCACTGTCTCCTGGAACCCCTTCAAATGCCCCAGACAATTTGGCTCTCTCTGCTTTCCTGCGCACTCTATCCTCAAAAGCACCTTTTTCACTCTCGGCAGTATCTGCATCAAAAAAGACAAACGTCCAGCTTTTGCTGCCACAGCAAAGGTGCCAGCGGGGAAAAGTCATGCTGGTCCTCACTACCTCCTGGAACCCCTTCAAATGCCCCAGACAATTTGGCCCTCTCTGCTTTCCTGTGCACTCTATCCTCAAAAGCACTTTTTTTCACTCTCGGTACCTCAGCAGCAAAAAAGACAAACGTCCAGCTTTTGCTGCCACAGCAAAGGTGCCAGCGGGGAAAAGTGATGCTGGTCCTCACTGCCTCCTGGAACCCCTTCAAATGCCCCAGACAATTTTGCCCTCTCTGCTTTCCTGCGCACTCTATCCTCAAAAGCACCTTTTTTCACTCTCAGCAGCCTCCCCAGCAAAAAAGACAAACGTCCAGCTTTTGCTGCCACAGCAAAGGTGCCAGCGGGGAAAAGTCATGCTTGTCCTCACTACCTCCTGGAACCCCTTCAAATGCCCCAGACAATTTGGCCCTCTCTGCTTTCCTGCGCACTCTATCCTCAAAAGCATCTTTTTTTCACTCTCGGCAGCCTCCCCAGCAAAAAAGACAAACGTCCAGCTTTTGCTGCCACAGCAAAGGTGCCAGCGGGGAAAAGTCATGCTGGTCCTCACTGCCTCATGAAACCCCTTCAAGTGCCCTAGGCAATTTGGCCCTCTCTGCTTTCCTGCGCACTCTATCCTCAAAAGCACCTTTTTTCACTCTCGGCAGCCTCCCCAGCAAAAAAGACAAACGTCCAGCTTTTGCTGCCACAGCAAAGGTGCCAGCAGGGAAAAGTCATGCTGGTCCTCACTGCCTCCTGGAACGCCTTCAAATGCCCCAGACAATTTGGCCCTCTCTGCTTTCCTGCGCACTCTATCCTCAAAAGCACCTTTTTTCACTCTCGGCAGCCTCCCCAGCAAAAAATACAAACATCCAGCTTTTGCTGCCACAGCAAAGGTGCCAGCGGGGAAAAGTGGTCCTCACTGCCTCCTGGAACCCCTTCAAATGCCCCAGACAATTTGGCTCTCTCTGCTTTCCTGCGCACTCTAATCTCAAAAGCACCTTTTTCACTCTCGGCAGTATCTGCAGCAAAAAAGACAAACGTCCAGCTTTTGCTGCCACAGCAAAGGTGCCAGCGGGGAAAAGTCATGCTGGTCCTCACTGCCTACTGGAACCCCTTCAAATGCCCCAGACAATTTAGCCCTCTCTGCTTTCCTGCGCACTCTATCCTCAAAAGCAACTTTTTTCACTCTCGACAGCCTCCGCAGCAAAAAAGACAAACGTCCAGCTTTTGCTGCCACAGCAAAGGTGCCAGCGGGGAAAAGTCATGCTGGTCCTCACTGCCTCCTGGAACCCCTTCAAATGCCCCAGACAATTTGGCCCTTTCTGATTTCCTGTGCACTCTATCCTCAAAAGCACCTTTTTTCACTCTCGGCACCTCCCCAGCAAAAAAGACAAACGTCCAGCTTTTGCTGCCACAGCAAAGGTGCCAGCGGGGAAAAGTCATGCTGGTCCTCACTGCCTCCTGGAACCCCTTCAAATGCCCCACACAATTTGGCCCTCTCTGCTTTCCTGCGCACTCTATCCTCAAAAGCACCTTTTTTCACTCTCAGAAGCCTCCCCAGCAAAAAAGACAAACGTCCAGCTTTTCCTGCCACAGCAAAGTTGACAGCGGGGAAAACTCATGCTGGTCCTCACTGCCTCCTGGAACCAGTTCAAATTCCCCAGACAATTTGGCCCTCTCTGCTTTCCTGCGCACTCTATCCTCAAAAGCACCTTTTTTCACTCTCAGCAGCCTCCCCAGCAAAAAAGACAAACGTCCAGCTTTTGCTGCCACAGCAAAGGTGCCAGCGGGGAAAAGTCATGCTTGTCCTCACTACCTCCTGGAACCCCTTCAAATGCCCCAGACAATTTGGCCCTCTCTGCTTTCCTGCGCACTCTATCCTCAAAAGCACCTTTTTTCACTCTAGGCAGCCTCCCCAGCAAAAAAGACAAACGTCCAGCTTTTGCTGCCACAGCAAAGGTGCCAGCGGGGAAAAGTCATGCTGGTCCTCACTGCCTCCTGGAACCCCTTCAAATGCCCCAGACAATTTGGCCCTTTCTGCTTTCCTGTGCACTCTATCCTCAAAAGCACCTTTTTTCACTCTCGGCACCTCCCCAGCAAAAAAGACAAACGTCCAGCTTTTGCTGCCACAGCAAAGGTGCCAGTGGGGAAAAGTCATGCTGGTCCTCACTGCCTCCTGGAACCCCTTCAAATGCCCCACACAATTTGGCCCTCTCTGCTTTCCTGCGCACTCTATCCTCAAAAGCACCTTTTTTCACTCTCAGAAGCCTCCCCAGCAAAAAAGACAAACGTCCAGCTTTTGCTGCCACAGCAAAGGTGCCAGCGGGGAAAACTCATGCTGGTCCTCACTGCCTCCTGGAACCAGTTCAAATTCCCCAGACAATTTGGCCGTCTCTGCTTTCCTGCGCACTCTATCCTCAAAAGCACCTTTTTTCACTCTCAGCAGCCTCCCCAGCAAAAAAGACAAACGTCCAGCTTTTCCTGCCACAGCAAAGGTGCCAGCGGGGAAAAGTCATGCTTGTCCTCACTACCTCCTGGAACCCCTTCAAATGCCCCAGACAATTTGGCCCTCTCTGCTTTCCTGCGCACTCTATCCTCAAAAGCACCTTTTTTCACTCTCGGAAGCCTCCCCAGCAAAAAAGACAAACGTCCAGCTTTTGCTGCCACAGCAAAGGTGCCAGCGGGGAAAAGTCATGCTGGTCCTCACTACCTCCTGGAACCCCTTCAAATGCCCCAGACAATTTGGCCCTCTCTGCTTTCCTGCGCACTCTATCCTCAAAAGCATCTTTTTTTCACTCTCGAATGCCTCCCCAGCAAAAAAGACAAACGTCCAGCTTTTGCTGCCACAGCAAAGGTGCCAGCGGGGAAAGGTGATGCTGGTCCTCACTGCCTCCTGGAACCCCTTCAAGTGCCCTAGGCAATTTGGCCCTCTCTGCTTTCCTGCGCACTCTATCCTCAAAAGCACCTTTTTTCACTCTCGGCAGCCTCCCCAGCAAAAAAGACAAACGTCCAGCTTTTGCTGCCACAGCAAAGGTGCCAGCGGGGAAAAGTCATGCTGGTCCTCACTGCCTCCTGGAACGCCTTCAAATGCCCCAGACAATTTGGCCCTCTCTGCTTTCCTGCGCACTCTATCCTCAAAAGCACCTTTTTTCACTCTCGGCAGCCTCCCCAGCAAAAAATACAAACATCCAGCTTTTGCTGCCACAGCAAAGGTGCCAGCTGGGAAAAGTGGTCCTCACTGCCTCCTGGAACCCCTTCAAATGCCCCAGACAATTTGGCTCTCTCTGCTTTCCTGCGCACTCTATCCTCAAAAGCACCTTTTTCACTCTCGGCAGTATCTGCAGCAAAAAAGACAAACGTCCAGCTTTTGCTGCCACAGCAAAGGTGCCAGCGGGGAAAAGTCATGCTGGTCCTCACTGCCTACTGGAACCCCTTCAAATGCCCCAGACAATTTAGCCCTCTCTGCTTTCCTGCGCACTCTATCCTCAAAAGCAACTTTTTTCACTCTCGGCAGCCTCCGCAGCAAAAAAGACAAACGTCCAGCTTTTGCTGCCACAGCAAAGGTGCCAGCGGGGAAAAGTCATGCTGGTCCTCACTGCCTCCTGGAACCCCTTCAAATGCCCCAGACAATTTGGCCCTTTCTGATTTCCTGTGCACTCTATCCTCAAAAGCACCTTTTTTCACTCTCGGCACCTCCCCAGCAAAAAAGACAAACGTCCAGCTTTTGCTGCCACAGCAAAGGTGCCAGCGGGGAAAAGTCATGCTGGTCCTCACTGCCTCCTGGAACCCCTTCAAATGCCCCACACAATTTGGCCCTCTCTGCTTTCCTGCGCACTCTATCCTCAAAAGCACCTTTTTTCACTCTCAGAAGCCTCCCCAGCAAAAAAGACAAACGTCCAGCTTTTGCTGCCACAGCAAAGGTGCCAGCGGGGAAAAGTCATGCTGGTCCTCACTGCCTCCTGGAACCCCTTCAAATGCCCCAGACAATTTGGCCCTCTCTGCTTTCCTGCGCACTCTATCCTCAAAAGCACCTTTTTTCACTCTCGGCAGCCTCCCCAGCAAAAAAGACAAACGTCCAGCTTTTGCTGCCACATCAAAGGTGCCAGAGGGGAAAAGTGATGCTGGTCCTCACTGCCTCCTGGAACCCCTTCAAATGCCCCAGACAATTTGGCCCTCTCTGCTTTCCTGCGCACTCTATCCTCAAAAGCACCTTTTTTCACTCTCGGAAGCCTCCCCAGCAAAAAAGACAAACGTCCAGCTTTTGCTGCCACAGCAAAGGTGCCAGCGGGGAAAAGTCATGCTGGTCCTCACTGCCTCCTGGAACCCCTTCAAATGCCCCAGACAATTTGGCCCTCTCTGCTTTCCTGCGCACTCTATCCTCAAAAGTACCTTTTTTCACTCTCGGCATACTCCCCAGCAAAAAATACAAACGTCCAGCTTTTGCTGCCACAGCAATAGTGCCAGCGGGGAAAAGTGGTCCTCACTGTCTCCTGGAACCCCTTCAAATGCCCCAGACAATTTGGCCCTCTCTGCTTTCCTGTGCACTCTATCCTCAAAAGCACCTTTTTTCACTCTCGGCAGCCTCCCCAGCAAAAAAGACAAACGTCCAGCTTTTGCTGCCACAGCAAAGGTGCCAGCGGGGAAAAGTGATGCTGGTCCTCACTGCCTCCTGGAACCCCTTCAAATGCCCCAGACAATTTGGCCCTCTCTGCTTTCCTGCGCACTCTATCCTCAAAAGCACCTTTTTTCACTCTCGGAAGCCTCCCCAGCAAAAAAGACAAACGTCCAGCTTTTGCTGCCACAGCAAAGGTGCCAGCGGGGAAAAGTCATGCTGGTCCTCACTGCCTCCTGGAACCCCTTCAAATGCCCCAGACAATTTGGCCCTCTCTGCTTTCCTGCGCACTCTATCCTCAAAAGTACCTTTTTTCACTCTCGGCATACTCCCCAGCAAAAAATACAAACGTCCAGCTTTTGCTGCCACAGCAATAGTGCCAGCGGGGAAAAGTGGTCCTCACTGTCTCCTGGAACCCCTTCAAATGCCCCAGACAATTTGGCCCTCTCTGCTTTCCTGCGCACTCTATCCTCAAAAGCACCTTTTTTCACTCTCGGCAGCCTCCCCAGCAAAAAAGACAAACGTCCAGCTTTTGCTGCCACAGCAAAGGTGCCAGCGGGGAAAACTCATGCTGGTCCTCACTGCCTCCTGGAACCCCTTCAAATGCCCCAGACAATTTGGCCCTCTCTGCTTTCCTGCGCACTCTATCCTCAAAAGCATCTTTTTTTCACTCTCGAATGCCTCCCCAGCAAAAAAGACAAACGTCCAGCTTTTGCTGCCACAGCAAAGATGCCAGCGGGGAAAGGTGATGCTGGTCCTCACTGCCTCCTGGAACCCCTTCAAGTGCCCTAGGCAATTTGGCCCTCTCTGCTTTCCTGCGCACTCTATCCTCAAAAGCACCTTTTTTCACTCTCGGCAGCCTCTGCATCAAAAAAGACAAACGTCCAGCTTTTGCTGCCACAGCAAAGGTGCCAGCGGGGAAAAGTCATGCTGGTCCTCACTGCCTCCTGGAACCCCTTCAAATGCCCCACACAATTTGGCCCTCTCTGCTTTCCTGCGCACTCTATCCTCAAAAGCACCTTTTTTCACTCTCAGAAGCCTCCCCAGCAAAAAAGACAAACGTCCAGCTTTTGCTGCCACAGCAAAGGTGCCAGCGGGGAAAACTCATGCTGGTCCTCACTGCCTCCTGGAACCAGTTCAAATTCCCCAGACAATTTGGCCGTCTCTGCTTTCCTGCGCACTCTATCCTCAAAAGCACCTTTTTTCACTCTCAGCAGCCTCCCCAGCAAAAAAGACAAACGTCCAGCTTTTCCTGCCACAGCAAAGGTGCCAGCGGGGAAAAGTCATGCTTGTCCTCACTACCTCCTGGAACCCCTTCAAATGCCCCAGACAATTTGGCCCTCTCTGCTTTCCTGTGCACTCTATCCTCAAAAGCACTTTTTTTCACTCTCGGTACCTCAGCAGCAAAAAAGACAAACGTCCAGCTTTTGCTGCCACAGCAAAGGTGCCAGCGGGGAAAAGTCATGCTGGTCCTCACTACCTCCTGGAACCCCTTCAAATGCCCCAGACAATTTGGCCCTCTCTGCTTTCCTGCGCACTCTATCCTCAAAAGCATCTTTTTTTCACTCTCGAATGCCTCCCCAGCAAAAAAGACAAACGTCCAGCTTTTGCTGCCACAGCAAAGGTGCCAGCGGGGAAAGGTGATGCTGGTCCTCACTGCCTCCTGGAACCCCTTCAAGTGCCCTAGGCAATTTGGCCCTCTCTGCTTTCCTGCGCACTCTATCCTCAAAAGCACCTTTTTTCACTCTCGGCAGCCTCCCCAGCAAAAAAGACAAACGTCCAGCTTTTGCTGCCACAGCAAAGGTGCCAGCGGGGAAAAGTCATGCTGGTCCTCACTGCCTCCTGGAACGCCTTCAAATGCCCCAGACAATTTGGCCCTCTCTGCTTTCCTGCGCACTCTATCCTCAAAAGCACCTTTTTTCACTCTCGGCAGCCTCCCCAGCAAAAAATACAAACATCCAGCTTTTGCTGCCACAGCAAAGGTGCCAGCGGGGAAAAGTGGTCCTCACTGCCTCCTGGAACCCCTTCAAATGCCCCAGACAATTTGGCTCTCTCTGCTTTCCTGCGCACTCTATCCTCAAAAGCACCTTTTTCACTCTCGGCAGTATCTGCAGCAAAAAAGACAAACGTCCAGCTTTTGCTGCCACAGCAAAGGTGCCAGCGGGGAAAAGTCATGCTGGTCCTCACTGCCTACTGGAACCCCTTCAAATGCCCCAGACAATTTAGCCCTCTCTGCTTTCCTGCGCACTCTATCCTCAAAAGCAACTTTTTTCACTCTCGGCAGCCTCCGCAGCAAAAAAGACAAACGTCCAGCTTTTGCTGCCACAGCAAAGGTGCCAGCGGGGAAAAGTCATGCTGGTCCTCACTGCCTCCTGGAACCCCTTCAAATGCCCCAGACAATTTGGCCCTTTCTGATTTCCTGTGCACTCTATCCTCAAAAGCACCTTTTTTCACTCTCGGCACCTCCCCAGCAAAAAAGACAAACGTCCAGCTTTTGCTGCCACAGCAAAGGTGCCAGCGGGGAAAAGTCATGCTGGTCCTCACTGCCTCCTGGAACCCCTTCAAATGCCCCAGACAATTTGGCCCTCTCTGCTTTCCTGCGCACTCTATCCTCAAAAGCACCTTTTTTCACTCTCGGCAGCCTCCCCAGCAAAAAAGACAAACGTCCAGCTTTTGCTGCCACATCAAAGGTGCCAGAGGGGAAAAGTGATGCTGGTCCTCACTGCCTCCTGGAACCCCTTCAAATGCCCCAGACAATTTGGCCCTCTCTGCTTTCCTGCGCACTCTATCCTCAAAAGCACCTTTTTTCACTCTCGGAAGCCTCCCCAGCAAAAAAGACAAACGTCCAGCTTTTGCTGCCACAGCAAAGGTGCCAGCGGGGAAAAGTCATGCTGGTCCTCACTGCCTCCTGGAACCCCTTCAAATGCCCCAGACAATTTGGCCCTCTCTGCTTTCCTGCGCACTCTATCCTCAAAAGTACCTTTTTTCACTCTCGGCATACTCCCCAGCAAAAAATACAAACGTCCAGCTTTTGCTGCCACAGCAAAGGTGCCAGCGGGGAAAAGTCATGCTGGTCCTCACTGCCTCCTGGAACCCCTTCAAATGCCCCAGACAATTTGGCCCTCTCTGCTTTCCTGCGCACTCTATCCTCAAAAGCATCTTTTTTTCACTCTCGAATGCCTCCCCAGCAAAAAAGACAAACGTCCAGCTTTTGCTGCCACAGCAAAGATGCCAGCGGGGAAAGGTGATGCTGGTCCTCACTGCCTCCTGGAACCCCTTCAAGTGCCCTAGGCAATTTGGCCCTCTCTGCTTTCCTGCGCACTCTATCCTCAAAAGCACCTTTTTTCACTCTCGGCAGCCTCCCCAGCAAAAAATACAAACGTCCAGCTTTTGCTGCCACAGCAAAGGTGCCAGCGGGGAAAAGTGGTCCTCACTGTCTCCTGGAACCCCTTCAAATGCCCCAGACAATTTGGCTCTCTCTGCTTTCCTGCGCACTCTATCCTCAAAAGCACCTTTTTCACTCTCGGCAGTATCTGCATCAAAAAAGACAAACGTCCAGCTTTTGCTGCCACAGCAAAGGTGCCAGCGGGGAAAACTCATGCTGGTCCTCACTACCTCCTGGAACCCCTTCAAATGCCCCAGACAATTGGGCCCTCTCTGCTTTCCTGTGCACTCTATCCTCAAAAGCACTTTTTTTCACTCTCGGTACCTCAGCAGCAAAAAAGACAAACGTCCAGCTTTTGCTGCCACAGCAAAGGTGCCAGCGGGGAAAAGTCATGCTGGTCCTCACTGCCTCCTGGAACCCCTTCAAATTCCCCAGACAATTGGGCCTTCTCTGCTTTCCTGCGCACTCTATCCTCAAAAGCACCTTTTTTCACTCTCGGCAGCCTGCCCAGCAAAAAAGACAAACGTCCAGCTTTTGCTGCCACAGCAAAGGTGCCAGCGGGGAAAAGTGATGCTGGTCCTCACTGCCTCCTGGAACCCGTTCAAATTCCCCAGACAATTTGGCCCTCTCTGCTTTCCTGCGCACTCTATCCTCAAAAGCACCTTTTTTCACTCTCAGCAGCCTCCCCAGCAAAAAAAACAAACGTCCAGCTTTTGCTGCCACAGCAAAGGTGCCAGCGGGGAAAAGTCATGCTTGTCCTCACTACCTCCTGGAACCCCTTCAAATGCCCCAGACAATTTGGCCCTCTCTGCTTTCCTGCGCACTCTATCCTCAAAAGCATCTTTTTTTCACTCTCGGCAGCCTCCCCAGCAAAAAAGACAAACGTCCAGCTTTTGCTGCCACAGCAAAGGTGCCAGCGGGGAAAAGTCATGCTGGTCCTCACTGCCTCATGAAACCCCTTCAAGTGCCCTAGGCAATTTGGCCCTCTCTGCTTTCCTGCGCACTCTATCCTCAAAAGCACCTTTTTTCACTCTCGGCATCCTCCCCAGCAAAAAAGACAAACGTCCAGCTTTTGCTGCCACAGCAAAGGTGCCAGCAGGGAAAAGTCATGCTGGTCCTCACTGCCTCCTGGAACGCCTTCAAATGCCCCAGACAATTTGGCCCTCTCTGCTTTCCTGCGCACTCTATCCTCAAAAGCACCTTTTTTCACTCTCGGCAGCCTCCCCAGCAAAAAATACAAACATCCAGCTTTTGCTGCCACAGCAAAGCTGCCAGCAGGGAAAAGTGGTCCTCACTGCCTCCTGGAACCCCTTCAAATGCCCCAGACAATTTGGCTCTCTCTGCTTTCCTGCGCACTCTATCCTCAAAAGCACCTTTTTCACTCTCGGCAGTATCTGCAGCAAAAAAGACAAACGTCCAGCTTTTGCTGCCACAGCAAAGGTGCCAGCGGGGAAAAGTCATGCTGGTCCTCACTACCTCCTGGAACCCCTTCAAATGCCCCAGACAATTGGGCCCTCTCTGCTTTCCTGTGCACTCTATCCTCAAAAGCACTTTTTTTCACTCTCGGTACCTCAGCAGCAAAAAAGACAAACGTCCAGCTTTTGCTGCCACAGCAAAGGTGCCAGCGGGGAAAAGTCATGCTGGTCCTCACTGCCTCCTGGAACCCCTTCAAATGCCCCAGACAATTGGGCCCTCTCTGCTTTCCTGCGCACTCTATCCTCAAAAGCACCTTTTTTCACTCTCGGCAGCCTCCCCAGCAAAAAAGACAAACGTCCAGCTTTTGCTGCCACAGCAAAGGTGCCAGCGGGGAAAAGTCATGCTGGTCCTCACTGCCTCCTGGAACCCCTTCAAATTCCCCAGACAATTTGGCCCTCTCTGCTTTCCTGCGCACTCTATCCTCAAAAGCACCTTTTTTCACTCTCAGCAGCCTCCCCAGCAAAAAAGACAAACGTCCAGCTTTTGCTGCCACAGCAAAGGTGCCAGCGGGGAAAAGTCATGCTTGTCCTCACTACCTCCTGGAACCCCTTCAAATGCCCCAGACAATTTGGCCCTCTCTGCTTTCCTGCGCACTCTATCCTCAAAAGCATCTTTTTTTCACTCTCGGCAGCCTCCCCAGCAAAAAAGACAAACGTCCAGCTTTTGCTGCCACAGCAAAGGTGCCAGCGGGGAAAAGTCATGCTGGTCCTCACTGCCTCCTGGAACCCCTTCAAATGCCCCAGACAATTTGGCCCTCTCTGCTTTCCTGCGCACTCTATCCTCAAAAGCATCTTTTTTTCACTCTCGAATGCCTCCCCAGCAAAAAAGACAAACGTCCAGCTTTTGCTGCCACAGCAAAGATGCCAGCGGGGAAAGGTGATGCTGGTCCTCACTGCCTCCTGGAACCCCTTCAAGTGCCCTAGGCAATTTGGCCCTCTCTGCTTTCCTGCGCACTCTATCCTCAAAAGCACCTTTTTTCACTCTCGGCAGCCTCTGCATCAAAAAAGACAAACGTCCAGCTTTTGCTGCCACAGCAAAGGTGCCAGCGGGGAAAAGTCATGCTGGTCCTCACTGCCTCCTGGAACCCCTTCAAATGCCCCAGACAATTTGGCCCTCTCTGCTTTCCTGCGCACTCTATCCTCAAAAGCACCTTTTTTCACTCTCGGCAGCCTCCCCAGCAAAAAATACAAACGTCCAGCTTTTGCTGCCACAGCAAAGGTGCCAGCGGGGAAAAGTGCTCCTCACTGTCTCCTGGAACCCCTTCAAATGCCCCAGACAATTTGGCTCTCTCTGCTTTCCTGCGCACTCTATCCTCAAAAGCACCTTTTTCACTCTCGGCAGTATCTGCAGCAAAAAAGACAAACGTCCAGCTTTTGCTGCCACAGCAAAGGTGCCAGCGGGGAAAAGTCATGCTGGACCTCACTACCTCCTGGAACCCCTTCAAATGCCCCAGACAATTTGGCCCTCTCTGCTTTCCTGTGCACTCTATCCTCAAAAGCACTTTTTTTCACTCTCGGTACCTCAGCAGCAAAAAAGACAAACGTCCAGCTTTTGCTGCCACAGCAAAGGTGCCAGCGGGGAAAAGTCATGCTGGTCCTCACTGCCTCCTGGAACCCCTTCAAATGCCCCAGACAATTGGGCCCTCTCTGCTTTCCTGCGCACTCTATCCTCAAAAGCACCTTTTTTCACTCTCGGCAGCCTCCCCAGCAAAAAATACAAACGTCCAGCTTTTGCTGCAACAGCAAAGGTGCCAGCGGGGAAAAGTGGTCCTCACTGTCTCCTGGAACCCCTTCAAATGCCCCAGACAATTTGGCTCTCTCTGCTTTCCTGCGCACTCTATCCTCAAAAGCACCTTTTTCACTCTCGGCAGTATCTGCAGCAAAAAAGACAAACGTCCAGCTTTTGCTGCCACAGCAAAGGTGCCAGCGGGGAAAAGTCATGCTGGTCCTCACTACCTCCTGGAACCCCTTCAAATGCCCCAGACAATTGGGCCCTCTCTGCTTTCCTGTGCACTCTATCCTCAAAAGCACTTTTTTTCACTCTCGGTACCTCAGCAGCAAAAAAGACAAACGTCCAGCTTTTGCTGCCACAGCAAAGGTGCCAGCGGGGAAAAGTCATGCTGGTCCTCACTGCCTCCTGGAACCCCTTCAAATGCCCCAGACAATTGGGCCCTCTCTGCTTTCCTGCGCACTCTATCCTCAAAAGCACCTTTTTTCACTCTCAGCAGCCTCCCCAGCAAAAAAGACAAACGTCCAGCTTTTGCTGCCACAGCAAAGGTGCCAGCGGGGAAAAGTCATGCTTGTCCTCACTACCTCCTGGAACCCCTTCAAATGCCCCAGACAATTTGGCCCTCTCTGCTTTCCTGCGCACTCTATCCTCAAAAGCATCTTTTTTTCACTCTCGGCAGCCTCCCCAGCAAAAAAGACAAACGTCCAGCTTTTGCTGCCACAGCAAAGGTGCCAGCGGGGAAAAGTCATGCTGGTCCTCACTGCCTCATGGAACCCCTTCAAGTGCCCTAGGCAATTTGGCCCTCTCTGCTTTCCTGCGTATTCTATCCTCAAAAGCACCTT
Source organism: Vanellus vanellus (assembly GCF_965231255.1). Lineage (NCBI taxonomy): Eukaryota > Metazoa > Chordata > Aves > Charadriiformes > Charadriidae > Vanellus > Vanellus vanellus. The sequence goes on along the minus strand of NW_028127997.1, from coordinate 100,213 downwards.
TTTTCACACTCGGCAGCCTCCCCAGCAAAAAAGACAAACGTCCAGCTTTTGCTGCCACAGCAAAGGTGCCAGCAGGGAAAAGTCATGCTGGTCCTCACTGCCTCCTGGAACGCCTTCAAATGCCCCAGACAATTTGGCCCTCTCTGCTTTCCTGCGCACTCTATCCTCAAAAGCACCTTTTTTCACTCTCGGCAGCCTCCCCAACAAAAAAGACAAACGTCCAGCTTTTGCTGCCACAGCAAAGGTGCCAGCGGGGAAAAGTCATGCTGGTCCTCACTGCCTCCTGGAACCCCTTCAAATGCCCCAGACAATTTAGCCCTCTCTGCTTTCCTGCGCACTCTATCCTCAAAAGCACCTTTTTTCACTCTCGGCAGCCTCCCCAGCAAAAAAGACAAACGTCCAGCTTTTGCTGCCACAGCAAAGGTGCCAGCGGGGAAAAGTCATGCTGGTCCTCACTGCCTCCTGGAACCCCTTCAAATGCCCCACACAATTTGGCCCTCTCTGCTTTCCTGTGCACTCTATCCTCAAAAGCACCTTTTTTCACTCTCGGCAGCCTCCCCAGCAAAAAAGACAAACGTCCAGCTTTTGCTGCCACAGCAAAGGTGCCAGCGGGGAAAAGTCATGCTGGTCCTCACTGCCTCCTGGAACCCCTTCAAATGCCCCACACAATTTGGCCCTCTCTGCTTTCCTGCGCACTCTATCCTCAAAAGCACCTTTTTTCACTCTCGGAAGCCTCCCCAGCAAAAAAGACAAACGTCCAGCTTTTGCTGCCACAGCAAAGGTGCCAGCGGGGAAAAGTGATGCTGGTCCTCTCTGCCTCCTGGAACCCCTTCAAATGCCCCAGACAATTGGGCCCTCTCTGCTTTCCTGCGCACTCTATCCTCAAAAGCACCTTTTTTCACTCTCAGCAGCCTCCCCAGCAAAAAAGACAAACGTCCAGCTTTTGCTGCCACAGCAAAGGTGCCAGCGGGGAAAAGTCATGCTTGTCCTCACTACCTCCTAAAACCCCTTCAAATGCCCCAGACAATTTGGCCCTCTCTGCTTTCCTGCGCACTCTATCCTCAAAAGCACCTTTTTTCACTCTCGAATGCCTCCCCAGCAAAAAAGACAAACGTCCAGCTTTTGCTGCCACAGCAAAGGTGACAGCGGGGAAAAGTCATGCTGGTCCTCACTGCCTCCTGGAACCCCTTCAAATGCCCCAGACAATTCGGCCCTCTCTGCTTTCCTGTGCACTCTATCCTCAAAAGCACCTTTTTTCACTCTCGGCAGCCTCCCCAGCAAAAAAGACAAACGTCCAGCTTTTGCTGCCACAGCAAAGGTGCCAGCGGGGAAAAGTCATGCTGGTCCTCACTGCCTCCTGGAACCCCTTCAAATGCCCCAGACAATTTGGCCCTCTCTGCTTTCCTGCGCACTCTATCCTCAAAAGCACCTTTTTTCACTCTCGGAAGCCTCCCCAGCAAAAAAGACAAACGTCCAGCTTTTGCTGCCACAGCAAAGGTGCCAGCGTGGAAAAGTGATGCTGGTCCTCACTGCCTCCTGGAACCCCTTCAAATGCCCCAGACAATTTAGCCCTCTCTGCTTTCCTGCGCACTCTATCCTCAAAAGCACCTTTTTTCACTCTCGGCAGCCTCCCCAGCAAAAAAGACAAACGTCCAGCTTTTGCTGCCACAGCAAAGGTGCCAGCGGGGAAAAGTCATGCTGGTCCTCACTGCCTCCTGGAACCCCTTCAAATGCCCCACACAATTTGGCCCTCTCTGCTTTCCTGTGCACTCTATCCTCAAAAGCACCTTTTTTCACTCTCGGCAGCCTCCCCAGCAAAAAAGACAAACGTCCAGCTTTTGCTGCCACAGCAAAGGTGCCAGCGGGGAAAAGTCATGCTGGTCCTCACTGCCTCCTGGAACCCCTTCAAATGCCCCACACAATTTGGCCCTCTCTGCTTTCCTGTGCACTCTATCCTCAAAAGCACCTTTTTTCACTCTCGGCAGCCTCCCCAGCAAAAAAGACAAACGTCCAGCTTTTGCTGCCACAGCAAAGGTGCCAGCGGGGAAAAGTCATGCTGGTCCTCACTGCCTCCTGGAACCCCTTCAAATGCCCCAGACAATTTGGCCCTCTCTGCTTTCCTGCGCACTCTATCCTCAAATGCACCTTTTTTCACTCTCAGCAGCCTCCCCAGCAAAAAAGACAAACGTCCAGCTTTTGCTGCCACAGCAAAGGTGCCAGCGGGGAAAAGTCATGCTTGTCCTCACTACCTCCTGGAACCCCTTCAAATGCCCCAGACAATTTGGCCCTCTCTGCTTTCCTGCGCACTCTATCCTCAAAAGCACCTTTTTTCACTCTCGGCAGCCTCCCCAGCAAAAAAGACAAACGTCCAGCTTTTGCTGCCACAGCAAAGGTGCCAGCGGGGAAAACTCATGCTGGTCCTCACTACCTCCTGGAACCCCTTCAAATGCCCCAGACAATTTGGCCCTCTCTGCTTTCCTGCGCACTCTATCCTCAAAAGCACCTTTTTTCACTCTCGGCAGCCTCCCCAGCAAAAAAGACAAACGTCCAGCTTTTGCTGCCACAGCAAAGGTGCCAGCGGGGAAAAGTCATGCTGGTCCTCACTGCCTCCTGGAACGCCTTCAAATGCCCCAGACAATTTGGCCCTCTCTGCTTTCCTGCGCACTCTATCCTCAAAAGTAACTTTTTTCACTCTCCGCAGCCTCCCCAACAAAAAAGACAAACGTCCAGCTTTTGCTGCCACAGCAAAGGTGCCAGCGGGGAAAAGTCATGCTGGTCCTCACTGCCTCCTGGAACCCCTTCAAATGCCCCAGACAATTTAGCCCTCTCTGCTTTCCTGCGCACTCTATCCTCAAAAGCACCTTTTTTCACTCTCGGCAGCCTCCCCAGCAAAAAAGACAAACGTCCAGCTTTTGCTGCCACAGCAAAGGTGCCAGCGGGGAAAAGTCATGCTGGTCCTCACTGCCTCCTGGAACCCCTTCAAATGCCCCACACAATTTGGCCCTCTCTGCTTTCCTGTGCACTCTATCCTCAAAAGCACCTTTTTTCACTCTCGGCAGCCTCCCCAGCAAAAAAGACAAACGTCCAGCTTTTGCTGCCACAGCAAAGGTGCCAGCGGGGAAAAGTCATGCTGGTCCTCACTGCCTCCTGGAACCCCTTCAAATGCCCCAGACAATTCGGCCCTCTCTGCTTTCCTGTGCACTCTATCCTCAAAAGCACCTTTTTTCACTCTCGGCAGCCTCCCCAGCAAAAAAGACAAACGTCCAGCTTTTGCTGCCACAGCAAAGGTGCCAGCGGGGAAAAGTCATGCTGGTCCTCACTGCCTCCTGGAACCCCTTCAAATGCCCCAGACAATTTGGCCCTCTCTGCTTTCCTGCGCACTCTATCCTCAAAAGCACCTTTTTTCACTCTCGGAAGCCTCCCCAGCAAAAAAGACAAACGTCCAGCTTTTGCTGCCACAGCAAAGGTGCCAGCGTGGAAAAGTGATGCTGGTCCTCACTGCCTCCTGGAACCCCTTCAAATGCCCCAGACAATTTGGCCCTCTCTGCTTTCCTGCGCACTCTATCCTCAAAAGCACCTTTTTTCACTCTCAGCAGCCTCCCCAGCAAAAAAGACTAACGTCCAGCTTTTGCTGCCACAGCAAAGGTGCCAGCGGGGAAAAGTCATGCTTGTCCTCACTACCTCCTGGAACCCCTTCAAATGCCCCAGACAATTTGGCCCTCTCTGCTTTCCTGCGCACTCTATCCTCAAAAGCATCTTTTTTTCACTCTCGGCAGCCTCCCCAGCAAAAAAGACAAACGTCCAGCTTTTGCTGCCACAGCAAAGGTGCCAGCGGGGAAAAGTCATGCTGGTCCTCACTGCCTCATGGAACCCCTTCAAGTGCCCTAGGCAATTTGGCCCTCTCTGCTTTCCTGCGCACTCTATCCTCAAAAGCACCTTTTTTCACTCTCGGCAGCCTCCCCAGCAAAAAAGACAAACGTCCAGCTTTTGCTGCCACAGCAAAGGTGCCAGCAGGGAAAAGTCATGCTGGTCCTCACTGCCTCCTGGAACGCCTTCAAATGCCCCAGACAATTTGGCCCTCTCTGCTTTCCTGCGCACTCTATCCTCAAAAGTACCTTTTTTCACTCTCGGCAGCCTCCCCAACAAAAAAGACAAACGTCCAGCTTTTGCTGCCACAGCAAAGGTGCCAGCGGGGAAAAGTCATGCTGGTCCTCACTGCCTCCTGGAACCCCTTCAAATGCCCCAGACAATTTGGCCCTCTCTGCTTTCCTGCGCACTCTATCCTCAAAAGCACCTTTTTTCACTCTCGGCAGCCTCCCCAGCAAAAAAGACAAACGTCCAGCTTTTGCTGCCACAGCAAAGGTGCCAGCGGGGAAAAGTCATGCTGGTCCTCACTGCCTCCTGGAACCCCTTCAAATGCCCCAGACAATTCGGCCCTCTCTGCTTTCCTGTGCACTCTATCCTCAAAAGCACCTTTTTTCACTCTCGGCAGCCTCCCCAGCAAAAAATACAAACGTCCAGCTTTTGCTGCCACAGCAAAGGTGCCAGCGGGGAAAAGTCATGCTGGTCCTCACTGCCTCCTGGAACCCCTTCAAATGCCCCAGACAATTTGGCCCTCTCTGCTTTCCTGCGCACTCTATCCTCAAAAGCACCTTTTTTCACTCTCGGCAGCCTCCCCAGCAGAAAAGACAAACGTCCAGCTTTTGCTGCCACAGCAAAGGTGCCAGCGGGGAAAAGTCATGCTGGTCCTCACTACCTCCTGGAACCCCTTCAAATGCCCCAGACAATTTGGCCCTCTCTGCTTTCCTGCGCACTCTATCCTCAAAAGCATCTTTTTTTCACTCTCGGCAGCCTCCCCAGCAAAAAAGACAAACGTCCAGCTTTTGCTGCCACAGCAAAGGTGCCAGCGGGGAAAAGTCATGCTGGTCCTCACTGCCTCATGGAACCCCTTCAAGTGCCCTAGGCAATTTGGCCCTCTCTGCTTTCCTGCGCACTCTATCCTCAAAAGCACCTTTTTTCACTCTCGGCAGCCTCCCCAGCAAAAAAGACAAACGTCCAGCTTTTGCTGCCACAGCAAAGGTGCCAGCAGGGAAAAGTCATGCTGGTCCTCACTGCCTCCTGGAACGCCTTCAAATGCCCCACACAATTTGGCCCTCTCTGCTTTCCTGCGCACTCTATCCTCAAAAGTACCTTTTTTCACTCTCGGCAGCCTCCCCAACAAAAAAGACAAACGTCCAGCTTTTGCTGCCACAGCAAAGGTGCCAGCGGGGAAAAGTCATGCTGGTCCTCACTGCCTCCTGGAACCCCTTCAAATGCCCCAGACAATTTAGCCCTCTCTGCTTTCCTGCGCACTCTATCCTCAAAAGCACCTTTTTTCACTCTCGGCAGCCTCCCCAGCAAAAAAGACAAACGTCCAGCTTTTGCTGCCACAGCAAAGGTGCCAGCGGGGAAAAGTCATGCTGGTCCTCACTGCCTCCTGGAACCCCTTCAAATGCCCCACACAATTTGGCCCTCTCTGCTTTCCTGTGCACTCTATCCTCAAAAGCACCTTTTTTCACTCTCGGCAGCCTCCCCAGCAAAAAAGACAAACGTCCAGCTTTTGCTGCCACAGCAAAGGTGCCAGCGGGGAAAAGTCATGCTGGTCCTCACTGCCTCCTGGAACCCCTTCAAATGCCCCACACAATTTGGCCCTCTCTGCTTTCCTGCGCACTCTATCCTCAAAAGCACCTTTTTTCACTCTCGGAAGCCTCCCCAGCAAAAAAGACAATCGTCCAGCTTTTGCTGCCACAGCAAAGGTGCCAGCGGGGAAAAGTGATGCTGGTCCTCTCTGCCTCCTGGAACCCCTTCAAATGCCCCAGACAATTTGGCCCTCTCTGCTTTCCTGCGCACTCTATCCTCAAAAGCACCTTTTTTCACTCTCAGCAGCCTCCGCAGCAAAAAAGACAAACGTCCAGCTTTTGCTGCAACAGCAAAGGTGCCAGCGGGGAAAAGTCATGCTTGTCCTCACTACCTCCTAAAACCCCTTCAAATGCCCCAGACAATTTGGCCCTCTCTGCTTTCCTGCGCACTCTATCCTCAAAAGCACCTTTTTTCACTCTCGGCAGCCTCCCCAGCAAAAAAGACAAACGTCCAGCTTTGGCTGCCACAGCAAAGGTGCCAGCGGGGAAAAGTCATGCTGGTCCTCACTGCCTCCTGGAACCCCTTCAAATGCCCCAGACAATTTGGCCCTCTCTGCTTTCCTGTGCACTCTATCCTCAAAAGCACCTTTTTTCAATCTCGGCAGCCTCCCCAGCAAAAAAGACAAACGTCCAGCTTTTGCTGCCACAGCAAAGGTGCCAGCGGGGAAAAGTCATGCTGGTCCTCACTGCCTCCTGGAACCCCTTCAAATGCCCCAGACAATTTGGCCCTCTCTGCTTTCCTGCGCACTCTATCCTCAAAAGCACCCTTTTTCACTCTCGGAAGCCTCCCCAGCAAAAAAGACAAACGTCCAGCTTTTGCTGCCACAGCAAAGGTGCCAGCGTGGAAAAGTGATGCTGGTCCTCACTGCCTCCTGGAACCCCTTCAAATGCCCCAGACAATTTGGCCCTCTCTGCTTTCCTGCGCACTCTATCCTCAAAAGCACCTTTTTTCACTCTCAGCAGCCTCCCCAGCAAAAAAGACTAACGTCCAGCTTTTGCTGCCACAGCAAAGGTGCCAGCGGGGAAAAGTCATGCTGGTCCTCACTGTCTCCTGGAACCCCTTCAAATGCCCCAGACAATTGGGCCCACTCTGCTTTCCTGCGCACTCTATCCTCAAAAGCACCTTTTTTCACTCTCGGCAGCCTCCCCAGCAAAAAAGACAAACGTCCAGCTTTTGCTGCCACAGCAAAGGTGCCAGCGGGGAAAACTCATGCTGGTCCTCACTACCTCCTGGAACCCCTTCAAATGCCCCACACAATTTGGCCCTCTCTGCTTTCCTGCGCACTCTATCCTCAAAAGCACCTTTTTTCGCTCTCGGAAGCCTCCCCAGCAAAAAAGACAAACGTCCAGCTTTTGCTGCCACAGCAAAGGTGCCAGCGGGGAAAAGTCATGCTGGTCCTCACTGCCTCCTGGAACCCCTTCAAATTCCCCAGACAATTTGGCCCTCTCTGCTTTCCTGCGCACTCTATCCTCAAATGCACCTTTTTTCACTCTCAGCAGCCTCCCCAGCAAAAAAGACAAACGTCCAGCTTTTGCTGCCACAGCAAAGGTGCCAGCGGGGAAAAGTCATGCTTGTCCTCACTACCTCCTGGAACCCCTTCAAATGCCCCAGACAATTTGGCCCTCTCTGCTTTCCTGCGCACTCTATCCTCAAAAGCACCTTTTTTCACTCTCGGCAGCCTCCCCAGCAAAAAAGACAAACGTCCAGCTTTTGCTGCCACAGCAAAGGTGCCAGCGGGGAAAACTCATGCTGGTCCTCACTACCTCCTGGAACCCCTTCAAATGCCCCAGACAATTTGGCCCTCTCTGCTTTCCTGCGCACTCTATCCTCAAAAGCACCTTTTTTCACTCTCGGCAGCCTCCCCAGCAAAAAAGACAAACGTCCAGCTTTTGCTGCCACAGCAAAGGTGCCAGCGGGGAAAAGTCATGCTGGTCCTCACTGCCTCCTGGAACGCCTTCAAATGCCCCAGACAATTTGGCCCTCTCTGCTTTCCTGCGCACTCTATCCTCAAAAGTAACTTTTTTCACTCTCCGCAGCCTCCCCAACAAAAAAGACAAACGTCCAGCTTTTGCTGCCACAGCAAAGGTGCCAGCGGGGAAAAGTCATGCTGGTCCTCACTGCCTCCTGGAACCCCTTCAAATGCCCCAGACAATTTAGCCCTCTCTGCTTTCCTGCGCACTCTATCCTCAAAAGCACCTTTTTTCACTCTCGGCAGCCTCCCCAGCAAAAAAGACAAACGTCCAGCTTTTGCTGCCACAGCAAAGGTGCCAGCGGGGAAAAGTCATGCTGGTCCTCACTGCCTCCTGGAACCCCTTCAAATGCCCCACACAATTTGGCCCTTTCTGCTTTCCTGTGCACTCTATCCTCAAAAGCACCTTTTTTCACTCTCGGCAGCCTCCCCAGCAAAAAAGACAAACGTCCAGCTTTTGCTGCCACAGCAAAGGTGCCAGCGGGGAAAAGTCATGCTGGTCCTCACTGCCTCCTGGAACCCCTTCAAATGCCCCACACAATTTGGCCCTCTCTGCTTTCCTGCGCACTCTATCCTCAAAAGCACCTTTTTTCACTCTCGGAAGCCTCCCCAGCAAAAAAGACAAACGTCCAGCTTTGGCTGCCACAGCAAAGATGCCAGCGGGGAAAAGTCATGCTGGTCCTCACTACCTCCTGGAACCCGTCAAATGCCCCAGACAATTTGGCCCTTTCTGCTTTCCTGTGCACTCTATCCTCAAAAGCACCTTTTTTCACTCTCGGCAGCCTCCCCAGCAAAAAAGACAAACGTCCAGCTTTTGCTGCCACAGCAAAGGTGCCAGCGGGGAAAAGTGTTCCTCACTGTCTCCTGGAACCCCTTCAAATGCCCCAGACAATTTGGCTCTCTCTGCTTTCCTGCGCACTCTATCCTCAAAAGCACCTTTTTTCACTCTCGGCAGCCTCCCCAGCAAAAAAGACAAACGTCCAGCTTTTGCTGCCACAGCAAAGGTGCCAGCGGGGAAAACTCATGCTGGTCCTCACTACCTCCTGGAACCCCTTCAAATGCCCCAGACAATTTGGCCCTCTCTGCTTTCCTGCGCACTCTATCCTCAAAAGCATCTTTTTTTCACTCTCGGCAGCCTCCCCAGCAAAAAAGACAAACGTCCAGCTTTTGCTGCCACAGCAAAGGTGCCAGCGGGGAAAAGTCATGCTGGTCCTCACTGCCTCATGGAACCCCTTCAAGTGCCCTAGGCAATTTGGCCCTCTCTGCTTTCCTGCGCACTCTATCCTCAAAAGCACCTTTTTTCACTCTCGGCAGCCTCCCCAGCAAAAAAGACAAACGTCCAGCTTTTGCTGCCACAGCAAAGGTGCCAGCAGGGAAAAGTCATGCTGGTCCTCACTGCCTCCTGGAACGCCTTCAAATGCCCCAGACAATTTGGCCCTCTCTGCTTTCCTGCGCACTCTATCCTCAAAAGTACCTTTTTTCACTCTCGGCAGCCTCCCCAGCAAAAAAGACAAACGTCCAGCTTTTGCTGCCACAGCAAAGGTGCCAGCAGGGAAAAGTCATGCTGGTCCTCACTGCCTCCTGGAACCCCTTCAAATGCCCCAGACAATTTAGCCCTCTCTGCTTTCCTGCGCACTCTATCCTCAAAAGCACCTTTTTTCACTCTCGGCAGCCTCCCCAGCAAAAAAGACAAACGTCCAGCTTTTGCTGCCACAGCAAATGTGCCAGCGGGGAAAAGTCATGCTGGTCCTCACTGCCTCCTGGAACGCCTTCAAATGCCCCAGACAATTTGGCCCTTTCTGCTTTCCTGTGCACTCTATCCTCAAAAGCACCTTTTTTCACTCTCGGCAGCCTCCCCAGCAAAAAAGACAAACGTCCAGCTTTTGCTGCCACAGCAAAGGTGCCAGCGGGGAAAAGTCATGCTGGTCCTCACTGCCTCCTGGAACCCCTTCAAATGCCCCAGACAATTTGGCCCTCTCTGCTTTCCTGCGCACTCTATCCTCAAAAGCACCTTTTTTCACTCTCGGAAGCCTCCCCAGCAAAAAGGCAAACGTCCAGCTTTTGCTGCCACAGCAAAGGTGCCAGCGGGGAAAAGTGGTCCTCACTGTCTCCTGGAACCCCTTCAAATGCCCCAGACAATTTGGCTCTCTCTGCTTTCCTGCGCACTCTATCCTCAAAAGCACCTTTTTCACTCTCGGCAGTATCTGCAGCAAAAAAGACAAACGTCCAGCTTTTGCTGCCACAGCAAAGGTGCCAGCGGGGAAAAGTGATGCTGGTCCTCACTGCCTCCTGGAACCCCTTCAAATGCCCCAGACAATTTGGCCCTCTCTGCTTTCCTGCGCACTCTATCCTCAAAAGCACCTTTTTTCACTCTCGGCACCATCCCCAGCAAAAAAGACAAACGTCCAGCTTTGGCTGCCACAGCAAAGGTGCCAGCGGGGAAAAGTCATGCTGGTCCTCACTGCCTCCTGGAACCCCTTCAAATGCCCCAGACAATTTCGCCCTTTCTGCTTTCCTGTGCACTCTATCCTCAAAAGCACCTTTTTTCACTCTCGGCAGCCTCCCCAGCAAAAAAGACAAACGTCCAGCTTTTGCTGCCACAGCAAAGGTGCCAGCGGGGAAAAGTCATGCTGGTCCTCACTGCCTCCTGGAACCCCTTCAAATGCCCCAGACAATTTGGCTCTATCTGCTTTCCTGCGCACTCTATCCTCAAAAGCACCTTTTTTCACTCTCGGCAGCCTCCCCAGCAAAAAAGACAAACGTCCAGCTTTTGCTGCCACAGCAAAGGTGTCAGCGGGGAAAAGTCATGCTGGTCCTCACTGCCTCCTGGAACCCCTTCAAATGCCCCAGACAATTTGGCCCTCTCTGCTTTCCTGCGCACTCTATCCTCAAAAGCACATTTTTTCACTCTCGGAAGCCTCCCCAGCAAAAAAGACAAACGTCCAGCTTTTGCTGCCACAGCAAAGGTGCCAGCGGGGAAAAGTGATGCTGGTCCTCACTGCCTCCTGGAACCCCTTCAAATGCCCCAGACAATTTGGCCCTCTCTGCTTTCCTGCGCACTCTATCCTCAAAAGCACCTTTTTTCACTCTCGGCAGCCTCCCCAGCAAAAAAGACAAACGTCCAGCTTTTGCTGCCACAGCAAAGGTGCCAGCGGGGAAAACTCATGCTGGTCCTCAGTACCTCCTGGAACCCCTTCAAATGCCCCAGACAATTTGGCCCTCTCTGCTTTCCTGCGCACTCTATCCTCAAAAGCATCTTTTTTTCACTCTCGGCAGCCTCCCCAGCAAAAAATACAAACGTCCAGCTTTTGCTGCCACAGCAAAGGTGCCAGCGGGGAAAAGTGATGCTGGTCCTCACTGCCTCCTGGAACCCCTTCAAATTCCCCAGACAATTTGGCCCTCTCTGCTTTCCTGCGCACTCTATCCTCAAATGCACCTTTTTTCACTCTCAGCAGCCTCCCCAGCAAAAAAGACAAACGTCCAGCTTTTGCTGCCACAGCAAAGGTGCCAGCGGGGAAAAGTCATGCTTGTCCTCACTACCTCCTGGAACCCCTTCAAATGCCCCAGACAATTTGGCCCTCTCTGCTTTCCTGCGCACTCTATCCTCAAAAGTACCTTTTTTCACTCTCGGCAGCCTCCCCAACAAAAAAGACAAACGTCCAGCTTTTGCTGCCACAGCAAAGGTGCCAGCGGGGAAAAGTCATGCTGGTCCTCACTGCCTCCTGGAACCCCTTCAAATGCCCCAGACAATTTAGCCCTCTCTGCTTTCCTGCGCACTCTATCCTCAAAAGCACCTTTTTTCACTCTCGGCAGCCTCCCTAGCAAAAAAGACAAACGTCCAGCTTTTGCTGCCACAGCAAAGGTGCCAGCGGGGAAAAGTCATGCTGGTCCTCACTGCCTCCTGGAACGCCTTCAAATGCCCCAGACAATTTGGCCCTTTCTGCTTTCCTGTGCACTTTATCCTCAAAAGCACCTTTTTTCACTCTCGGCAGCCTCCCCAGCAAAAAAGACAAACGTCCAGCTTTTGCTGCCACAGCAAAGGTGCCAGCGGGGAAAAGTCATGCTGGTCCTCACTGCCTCCTGGAACCCCTTCAAATGCCCCAGACAATTTGGCCCTCTCTGCTTTCCTGCGCACTCTATCCTCAAAAGCACCTTTTTTCACTCTCGGCAGCCTCCCCAGCAAAAAAGACAAACGTCCAGCTTTTGCTGCCACAGCAAAGGTGCCAGCGGGAAAAAGTGGTCCTCACTGCCTCCTGGAACCCCTTCAAATGCCCCAGACAATTTGGCTCTCTCTGCTTTCCTGCGCACTCTATCCTCAAAAGCACCTTTTTCACTCTCGGCAGTATCTGCAGCAAAAAAGACAAACGTCCAGCTTTTGCTGCCACAGCAAAGGTGCCAGCGGGGAAAAGTCATGCTGGTCCTCACTGCCTCCTGGAACCCCTTCAAATGCCCCAGACAATTTGGCCCTCTCTGCTTTCCTGCGCACTCTATCCTCAAAAGCACCTTTTTTCACTCTCGGCACCATCCCCAGCAAAAAAGACAAACGTCCAGCTTTGGCTGCCACAGCAAAGGTGCCAGCGGGGAAAAGTCATGCTGGTCCTCACTGCCTCCTGGAACCCCTTCAAATGCCCCAGACAATTTCGCCCTTTCTGCTTTCCTGTGCACTCTATCCTCAAAAGCACCTTTTTTAACTCTCGGCAGCCTCCCCAGCAAAAAAGACAAACGTCCAGCTTTTGCTGCCACAGCAAAGGTGCCAGCGGGGAAAAGTCATGCTGGTCCTCTCTGCCTCCTGGAACCCCTTCAAATGCCCCACACAATTTGGCCCTCTCTGCTTTCCTGCGCACTCTATCCTCAAAAGCACCTTTTTTCACTCTCAGCAGCCTCCCCAGCAAAAAAGACAAACGTCCAGCTTTTGCTGCAACAGCAAAGGTGCCAGCGGGGAAAAGTCATGCTTGTCCTCACTACCTCCTAAAACCCCTTCAAATGCCCCAGACAATTTGGCCCTCTCTGCTTTCCTGCGCACTCTATCCTCAAAAGCACCTTTTTTCACTCTCGGCAGCCTCCCCAGCAAAAAAGACAAACGTCCAGCTTTTGCTGCCACAGCAAAGGTGCCAGCGGGGAAAAGTCATGCTGGTCCTCACTACCTCCTGGAACCCTTCAAATGCCCCAGACAATTTGGCCCTTTCTGCTTTCCTGTGCACTCTATCCTCAAAAGCACCTTTTTCACTCTCGGCAGTATCTGCAGCAAAAAAGACAAACGTCCAGCTTTTGCTGCCACAGCAAAGGTGCCAGCGGGGAAAAGTGATGCTGGTCCTCACTGTCTCCTGGAACCCCTTCAAATGCCCCAGACAATTGGGCCCTCTCTGTTTTCCTGCGCACTCTATCCTCAAAAGCACCTTTTTTCACTCTCGGCATCCTCCCCAGCAAAAAAGACAAACGTCCAGCTTTTGCTGCCACAGCAAAGGTGCCAGAGGGGAAAAGTGATGCTGGTCCTCACTGCCTCCTGGAGCCCCTTCAAATGCCCCAGACAATTTGGCCCTCTCTGCTTTCCTGCGCACTCTATCCTCAAAAGCACCTTTTTTCACTCTCGGCAGCCTCCGCAGCAAAAAAGACAAACGTCCAGCTTTTGCTGCCACAGCAAAGGTGCCAGCGGGAAAAAGTCATGCTGGTCCTCACTGCCTCCTGGAACCCCTTCAAATGCCCCAGACAATTGGGCCCTCTCTGCTTTCCTGCGCACTCTATCCTCAAAAGCACCTTTTTTCACTCTCGGCAGCCTCCCCAGCAAAAAATACAAACGTCCAGCTTTTGCTGCCACAGCAAAGGTGCCAGCGGGGAAAAATGATGCTGGTCCTCACTGCCTCCTGGAACCCCTTCAAATGCCCCAGACAATTTCGCCCTCTCTGCTTTCCTGCGCACTCTATCCTCAAAAGCACCTTTTTTCACTCTCGGCAGCCTCCCCAGCAAAAAAGACAAACGTCCAGCTTTTGCTGCCACAGCAAAGGTGCCAGCGGGGAAAAGTCATGCTGGTCCTCTCTGCCTCCTGGAACCCCTTCAAATGCCCCACACAATTTGGCCCTCTCTGCTTTCCTGCGCACTCTATCCTCAAAAGCACCTTTTTTCACTCTCAGCAGCCTCCCCAGCAAAAAAGACAAACGTCCAGCTTTTGCTGCCACAGCAAAGGTGCCAGCGGGGAAAAGTCATGCTTGTCCTCACTACCTCCTAAAACCCCTTCAAATGCCCCAGACAATTTGGCCCTCTCTGCTTTCCTGCGCACTCTATCCTCAAAAGCACCTTTTTTCACTCTCGGCAGCCTCCCCAGCAAAAAAGACAAACGTCCAGCTTTTGCTGCCACAGCAAAGGTGCCAGCGGGGAAAAGTCATGCTGGTCCTCACTACCTCCTGGAACCCTTCAAATGCCCCAGACAATTTGGCCCTTTCTGCTTTCCTGTGCACTCTATCCTCAAAAGCACCTTTTTCACTCTCGGCAGTATCTGCAGCAAAAAAGACAAACGTCCAGCTTTTGCTGCCACAGCAAAGGTGCCAGCGGGGAAAAGTGATGCTGGTCCTCACTGTCTCCTGGAACCCCTTCAAATGCCCCAGACAATTGGGCCCTCTCTGTTTTCCTGCGCACTCTATCCTCAAAAGCACCTTTTTTCACTCTCGGCATCCTCCCCAGCAAAAAAGACAAACGTCCAGCTTTTGCTGCCACAGCAAAGGTGCCAGAGGGGAAAAGTGATGCTGGTCCTCACTGCCTCCTGGAGCCCCTTCAAATGCCCCAGACAATTTGGCCCTCTCTGCTTTCCTGCGCACTCTATCCTCAAAAGCACCTTTTTTCACTCTCGGCAGCCTCCGCAGCAAAAAAGACAAACGTCCAGCTTTTGCTGCCACAGCAAAGGTGCCAGCGGGAAAAAGTCATGCTGGTCCTCACTGCCTCCTGGAACCCCTTCAAATGCCCCAGACAATTGGGCCCTCTCTGCTTTCCTGCGCACTCTATCCTCAAAAGCACCTTTTTTCACTCTCGGCAGCCTCCCCAGCAAAAAATACAAACGTCCAGCTTTTGCTGCCACAGCAAAGGTGCCAGCGGGGAAAAATGATGCTGGTCCTCACTGCCTCCTGGAACCCCTTCAAATGCCCCAGACAATTTCGCCCTCTCTGCTTTCCTGCGCACTCTATCCTCAAAAGCACCTTTTTTCACTCTCGGCAGCCTCCCCAGCAAAAAAGACAAACGTCCAGCTTTTGCTGCCACAGCAAAGGTGCCAGCGGGGAAAAGTCATGCTGGTCCTCACTGCCTCCTGGAACCCCTTCAAGTGCCCTAGGCAATTTGGCCCTCTCTGCTTTCCTGCGCACTCTATCCTCAAAAGCACCTTTTTTCACTCTCGGCAGCCTCTGCATCAAAAAAGAAAAACGTCCAGCTTTTGCTGCCACAGCAAAGGTGCCAGCGGGGAAAAGTCATGCTGGTCCTCACTGCCTCCTGGAACGCCTTCAAATGCCCCAGACAATTTGGCCCTCTCTGCTTTCCTGCGCACTCTATCCTCAAAAGTACCTTTTTTCACTCTCGGCAGCCTCCCCAACAAAAAAGACAAACGTCCAGCTTTTGCTGCCACAGCAAAGGTGCCAGCGGGGAAAAGTCATGCTTGTCCTCACTGCCTCCTGGAACCCCTTCAAATGCCCCAGACAATTTAGCCCTCTCTGCTTTCCTGCGCACTCTATCCTCAAAAGCACCTTTTTTCACTCTCGGCAGCCTCCCCAGCAAAAAAGACAAACGTCCAGCTTTTGCTGCCACAGCAAAGGTGCCAGCGGGGAAAAGTCATGCTGGTCCTCACTGCCTCCTGGAACCCTTTCAAATGCCCCAGACAATTTGGCCCTTTCTGCTTTCCTGTGCACTCTATCCTCAAAAGCACCTTTTTTCACTCTCGGCAGCCTCCGCAGCAAAAAAGACAAACGTCCACCTTTTGCTGCCACAGCAAAGGTGCCAGCGGGGAAAAGTCATGCTGGTCCTCACTGTCTCCTGGAACCCCTTCAAATGCCCCACACAATTTGGCCCTCTCTGCTTTCCTGAGGACTCTATCCTCAAAAGCACCTTTTTTCACTCTCGGAAGCCTCCCCAGCAAAAAAGACAAACGTCCAGCTTTTGCTGCCACAGCAAAGGTGCCAGCGGGGAAAACTCATGCTGGTCCTCACTGCCTCCTGGAACGCCTTCAAATGCCCCAGACAATTTGGCCCTCTCTGCTTTCCTGCGCACTCTATCCTCAAAAGTACCTTTTTTCACTCTCGGCAGCCTCCCCAACAAAAAAGACAAACGTCCAGCTTTTGCTGCCACAGCAAAGGTGCCAGCGGGGAAAAGTCATGCTTGTCCTCACTGCCTCCTGGAACCCCTTCAAATGCCCCAGACAATTTAGCCCTCTCTGCTTTCCTGCGCACTCTATCCTCAAAAGCACCTTTTTTCACTCTCGGCAGCCTCCCCAGCAAAAAAGACAAACGTCCAGCTTTTGCTGCCACAGCAAAGGTGCCAGCAGGGAAAAGTCATGCTGGTCCTCACTGCCTCCTGGAACCCTTTCAAATGCCCCAGACAATTTGGCCCTTTCTGCTTTCCTGTGCACTCTATCCTCAAAAGCACCTTTTTTCACTCTCGGCAGCCTCCCCAGCAAAAAAGACAAACGTCCACCTTTTGCTGCCACAGCAAAGGTGCCAGCGGGGAAAAGTCATGCTGGTCCTCACTGCCTCCTGGAACCCCTTCAAATGCCCCACACAATTTGGCCCTCTCTGCTTTCCTGAGGACTCTATCCTCAAAAGTACCTTTTTTTACTCTCGGCAGCCTCCCCAACAAAAAAGACAAACGTCCAGCTTTTGCTGCCACAGCAAAGGTGCCAGCGGGGGAAAGTGATGCTGGTCCTCACTGCCTCCTGGAACCCGTTCAAATTCCCCAGACAATTTGGCCCTCTCTGCTTTCCTGCGCACTCTATCCTCAAAAGCACCTTTTTTCACTCTCGGCAGCCTCCCCAGCAAAAAAGACAAACGTCCAGCTTTTGCTGCCACAGCAAAGGTGCCAGAGGGGAAAAGTGATGCTGGTCCTCACTGCCTCCTGGAGCCCCTTCAAATGCCCCAGACAATTTGGCCCTCTCTGCTTTCCTGCGCACTCTATCCTCAAAAGTACCTTTTTTCACTCTCGGCAGCCTCCGCAGCAAAAAAGACAAACGTCCAGCTTTTGCTGCCACAGCAAAGGTGCCAGCGGGAAAAAGTCATGCTGGTCCTCACTGCCTCCTGGAACCCCTTCAAATGCCCCAGACAATTGGGCCCTCTCTGCTTTCCTGCGCACTCTATCCTCAAAAGCACCTTTTTTCACTCTCGGCAGCCTCCCCAGCAAAAAATACAAACGTCCAGCTTTTGCTGCCACAGCAAAGGTGCCAGCGGGGAAAAATGATGCTGGTCCTCACTGCCTCCTGGAACCCCTTCAAATGCCCCAGACAATTTGGCCCTCTCTGCTTTCCTGCGCACTCTATCCTCAAAAGCACCTTTTTTCACTCTCGGCAGCCTCCCCAGCAAAAAAGACAAACGTCCAGCTTTTGCTGCCACAGCAAAGGTGCCAGCGGGGAAAAGTCATGCTGGTCCTCACTGCCTCCTGGAACCCCTTCAAGTGCCCTAGGCAATTTGGCCCTCTCTGCTTTCCTGCGCACTCTATCCTCAAAAGCACCTTTTTTCACTCTCGGCAGCCTCTGCATCAAAAAAGAAAAACGTCCAGCTTTTGCTGCCACAGCAAAGGTGCCAGCGGGGAAAAGTCATGCTGGTCCTCACTGCCTCCTGGAACGCCTTCAAATGCCCCAGACAATTTGGCCCTCTCTGCTTTCCTGCGCACTCTATCCTCAAAAGTACCTTTTTTCACTCTCGGCAGCCTCCCCAACAAAAAAGACAAACGTCCAGCTTTTGCTGCCACAGCAAAGGTGCCAGCGGGGAAAAGTCATGCTGGTCCTCACTGCCTCCTGGAACCCTTTCAAATGCCCCAGACAATTTGGCCCTTTCTGCTTTCCTGTGCACTCTATCCTCAAAAGCACCTTTTTTCACTCTCGGCAGCCTCCCCAGCAAAAAAGACAAACGTCCACCTTTTGCTGCCACAGCAAAGGTGCCAGCGGGGAAAAGTCATGCTGGTCCTCACTGCCTCCTGGAACCCCTTCAAATGCCCCACACAATTTGGCCCTCTCTGCTTTCCTGAGGACTCTATCCTCAAAAGCACCTTTTTTCACTCTCGGAAGCCTCCGCAGCAAAAAAGACAAACGTCCAGCTTTTGCTGCCACAGCAAAGGTGCCAGCGGGGAAAACTCATGCTGGTCCTCACTGCCTCCTGGAACGCCTTCAAATGCCCCAGACAATTTGGCCCTCTCTGCTTTCCTGCGCACTCTATCCTCAAAAGTACCTTTTTTCACTCTCGGCAGCCTCCCCAACAAAAAAGACAAACGTCCAGCTTTTGCTGCCACAGCAAAGGTGCCAGCGGGGAAAAGTCATGCTTGTCCTCACTGCCTCCTGGAACCCCTTCAAATGCCCCAGACAATTTAGCCCTCTCTGCTTTCCTGCGCACTCTATCCTCAAAAGCACCTTTGTTCACTCTCGGCAGCCTCCCCAGCAAAAAAGACAAACGTCCAGCTTTTGCTGCCACAGCAAAGGTGCCAGCGGGGAAAAGTCATGCTGGTCCTCACTGCCTCCTGGAACCCTTTCAAATGCCCCAGACAATTTGGCCCTTTCTGCTTTCCTGTGCACTCTATCCTCAAAAGCACCTTTTTTCATTCTCGGCATCCTCCCCAGCAAAAAAGACAAACGTCCACCTTTTGCTGCCACAGCAAAGGTGCCAGCGGGGAAAAGTCATGCTGGTCCTCACTGCCTCCTGGAACCCCTTCAAATGCCCCACACAATTTGGCCCTCTCTGCTTTCCTGAGGACTCTATCCTCAAAAGTACCTTTTTTCACTCTCGGCAGCCTCCCCAACAAAAAAGACAAACGTCCAGCTTTTGCTGCCACAGCAAAGGTGCCAGCGGGGGAAAGTGATGCTGGTCCTCACTGCCTCCTGGAACCCGTTCAAATTCCCCAGACAATTTGGCCCTCTCTGCTTTCCTGCGCACTCTATCCTCAAAAGCACCTTTTTTCACTCTCGGCAGCCTCCCCAGCAAAAAATACAAACGTCCAGCTTTTGCTGCCACAGCAAAGGTTCCAGCGGGGAAAAGTGGTCCTCACTGTCTCCTGGAACCCCTTCAAATGCCCCAGACAATTTGGCTCTCTCTGCTTTCCTGCGCACTCTATCCTCAAAAGCACCTTTTTCACTCTCGGCAGTATCTGCAGCAAAAAAGACAAACGTCCAGCTTTTGCTGCCACAGCAAAGGTGCCAGCAGGGAAAAGTCATGCTGGTCCTCACTGCCTCCTGGAACCCCTTCAAATGCCCCAGACAACTTGGCCCTCTCTGCTTTCCTGCGCACTCTAGCCTCAAAAGCACCTTTTTTCACTCTCGGCACCATCCCCAGCAAAAAAGACAAACGTCCAGCTTTGGCTGCCACAGCAAAGGTGCCAGCGGGGAAAAGTCATGCTGGTCCTCACTGCCTCCTGGAACCCCTTCAAATGCCCCAGACAATTTGGCCCTTTCTGCTTTCCTGTGCACTCTATCCTCAAAAGCACCTTTTTTCACTCTCGGCAGCCTCCCCAGCAAAAAAGACAAACGTCCAGCTTTTGCTGCCACAGCAAAGGTGCCAGCGGGGAAAAGTCATGCTGGTCCTCACTGCCTCCTGGAACCCTTTCAAATGCCCCACACAATTTGGCCCTCTCTGCTTTCCTGCGCACTCTATCCTCAAAAGCACCTTTTTTCACTCTCGGCACCATCCCCAGCAAAAAAGACAAACGTCCAGCTTTTGCTGCCACAGCAAAGGTGCCAGCGGGGAAAAGTCATGCTGGTCCTCTCTGCCTCCTGGAACCCCTTCAAATGCCCCAGACAATTTGGCCCTCTCTCCTTTCCTGCGCACTCTATCCTCAAAAGCACCTTTTTTCACTCTCAGCAGCCTCCCCAGCAAAAAAGACAAACGTCCAGCTTTTGCTGCCACAGCAAAGGTGCCAGCGGGGAAAAGTCATGCTTGTCCTCACTACCTCCTGGAACCCCTTCAAATGCCCCAGACAATTTGGCCCTCTCTGCTTTCCTGCGCACTCTATCCTCAAAAGCACCTTTTTTCACTCTCGGCAGCCTCCCCAGCAAAAAAGACAAACGTCCAGCTTTTGCTGCCACAGCAAAGGTGCCAGTGGGGAAAAGTCATGCTGGTCCTCACTGCCTCCTGGAACCCCTTCAAATGCCCCAGACAATTTGGCCCTCTCTGCTTTCCTGTGCACTCTATCCTCAAAAGCACCTTTTTTCACTCTCGGCAGCCTCCCCAGCAAAAAAGACAAACGTCCAGCTTTTGCTGCCACAGCAAAGGTGCCAGCGGGGAAAAGTCATGCTGGTCCTCACTGCCTCCTGGAACCCCTTCAAATGCCCCAGACAATTTGGCCCTCTCTGCTTTCCTGCGCACTCTATCCTCAAAAGCACCTTTTTTCACTCTCGGCAGCCTCCCCAGCAAAAAAGACAAACGTCCAGCTTTTGCTGCCACAGCAAAGGTGCCAGCGGGGAAAAGTCATGCTGGTCCTCACTGCCTCCTGGAACCCCTTCAAATGCCCCAGACAATTTGGCCCTCTCTGCTTTCCTGCGCACTCTATCCTCAAAAGCATCTTTTTTTCACTCTCGGCAGCCTCCCCAGCAAAAAATACAAACGTCCAGCTTTTGCTGCCACAGCAAAGGTGCCAGCGGGGAAAAGTCATGCTGGTCCTCACTGCCTCCTGGAACCCCTTCAAATTCCCCAGACAATTTGGCCCTCTTTGCTTTCCTGCGCACTCTATCCTCAAATGCACCTTTTTTCACTCTCAGCAGCCTCCCCAGCAAAAAAGACAAACGTCCAGCTTTTGCTGCCACAGCAAAGGTGCCAGCGGGGAAAACTCATGCTGGTCCTCACTACCTCCTGGAACCCCTTCAAATGCCCCAGACAATTTGGCCCTCTCTGCTTTCCTGCGCACTCTATCCTCAAAAGCACCTTTTTTCACTCTCGGCAGCCTCCCCAGCAAAAAAGACAAACGTCCAGCTTTTGCTGCCACAGCAAAGGTGCCAGCGGGGAAAAGTCATGCTGGTCCTCACTGCCTCCTGGAACGCCTTCAAATGCCCCAGACAATTTGGCCCTCTCTGCTTTCCTGCGCACTCTATCCTCAAAAGTACCTTTTTTCACTCTCCGCAGCCTCCCCAACAAAAAAGACAAACGTCCAGCTTTTGCTGCCACAGCAAAGGTGCCAGCGGGGAAAACTCATGCTGGTCCTCACTGCCTCCTGGAACCCCTTCAAATGCCCCAGACAATTTAGCCCTCTCTGCTTTCCTGTGCACTCTATCCTCAAAAGCACCTTTTTTCACTCTCGGCAGCCCCCCCAGCAAAAAAGACAAACGTCCAGCTTTTGCTGCCACAGCAAAGGTGCCAGCGGGGAAAAGTGATGCTGGTCCTCACTGCCTCCTGGAACCCCTTCAAATGCCCCACACAATTTGGCCCTCTCTGCTTTCCTGCGCACTCTATCCTGAAACGTACCTTTTTTCACTCTCGGCAGCCTCCCCAGCAAAAAAGACAAACGTCCAGCTTTTGCTGCCACAGCAAAGGTGCCAGCGGGGAAAAGTCATGCTGGTCCTCACTGCCTCCTGGAACCCGTTCAAATTCCCCAGACAATTTGGCCCTCTCTGCTTTCCTGCGCACTCTATCCTCAAAAGCACCTTTTTTCACTCTCGGCAGCCTCCCCAGCAAAAAATACAAACGTCCAGCTTTTGCTGCCACAGCAAAGGTGCCAGCGGGGAAAAGTGGTCCTCACTGTCTCCTGGAACCCCTTCAAATGCCCCAGACAATTTGGCCCTCTCTGCTTTCCTGCGCACTCTATCCTCAAAAGCACCTTTTTTCACTCTCGGCAGCCTCCCCAGCAAAAAATACAAACGTCCAGCTTTTGCTGCCACAGCAAAGGTTCCAGCGGGGAAAAGTGGTCCTCACTGCCTCCTGGAACCCTTCAAATGCCCCAGACAATTTGGCCCTCTCTGCTTTCCTGCGCACTCTAGCCTCAAAAGCACCTTTTTTCAGTCTCGGCAGCCTCCCCAGCAAAAAAGACAAACGTCCAGCTTTTGCTGCCACAGCAAAGGTGCCAGCGGGGAAAAGTCATGCTGGTCCTCACTGCCTCCTGGAACCCCTTCAAATGCCCCACACAATTTGGCCCTCTCTGCTTTCCTGCGCACTCTATCCTCAAAAGCACCTTTTTTCACTCTCGAATGCCTCCCCAACAAAAAAGACAAACGTCCAGCTTTTGCTGCCACAGCAAAGGTGCCAGCGGGGGAAAGTGATGCTGGTCCTCACTGCCTCCTGGAACCCGTTCAAATTCCCCAGACAATTTGGCCCTCTCTGCTTTCCTGCGCACTCTATCCTCAAAAGCACCTTTTTTCACTCTCGGCAGCCTCCCCAGCAAAAAAGACAAACGTCCAGCTTTTGCTGCCACAGCAAAGGTTCCAGCGGGGAAAAGTGGTCCTCACTGTCTCCTGGAACCCCTTCAAATGCCCCAGACAATTTGGCTCTCCCTGCTTTCCTGCGCAATCTATCCTCAGAAGCACCTTTTTTCACTCTCGGCTGCCTCCCCAGCAAAAAAGACAAACGTCCAGCTTTTGCTGCCACAGCAAAGGTGCCAGCGGGGAAAAGTGATGCTGGTCCTCACTGCCTCCTGGAACCCCTTCAAATGCCCCACACAATTTGGCCCTCTCTGCTTTCCTGCGCACTCTATCCTCAAAAGCACCTTTTTTCACTCTCGGCACCATCCCCAGCAAAAAAGACAAACGTCCAGCTTTGGCTGCCACAGCAAAGGTGCCAGCGGGGAAAAGTCATGCTGGTCCTCACTGCCTCCTGGAACCCCTTCAAATGCCCCAGACAATTTGGCCCTTTCTGCTTTCCTGTGCACTCTATCCTCAAAAGCACCTTTTTTCACTCTCGGCAGCCTCCCCAGCAAAAAAGAAAAACGTCCAGCTTTTGCTGCCACAGCAAAGGTGCCAGCGGGGAAAAGTCATGCTGGTCCTCACTGCCTCCTGGAACCCCTTCAAATGCCCCAGACAATTTGGCCCTCTCTGCTTTCCTGCGCACTCTATCCTCAAAAGCACCTTTTTTCACTCTCGGCAGCCTCCCCAGCAAAAAAGACAAACGTCCAGCTTTGGCTGCCACAGCAAAGGTGCCAGCGGGGAAAAGTCATGCTGGTCCTCACTGCCTCCTGGAACCCCTTCAAATTCCCCAGACAATTTGGCCCTCTCTGCTTTCCTGCGCACTCTATCCTCAAAAGCACCTTTTTTCACTCTCGGCAGCCTCCCCAGCAAAAAAGACAAACGTCCAGCTTTTGCTGCCACAGCAAAGGTGCCAGCGGGGAAAAGTCATGCTTGTCCTCACTACCTCCTGGAACCCCTTCAAATGCCCCAGACAATTTGGCCCTCTCTGCTTTCCTGCGCACTCTATCCTCAAAAGCACCTTTTTTCACTCTCGGCAGCCTCCCCAGCAAAAAAGACAAACGTCCAGCTTTTGCTGCCACAGCAAAGGTGCCAGCGGGGAAAAGTCATGCTGGTCCTCACTACCTCCTGGAACCCCTTCAAATGCCCCAGACAATTTGGCCCTCTCTGCTTTCCTGCGCACTCTATCCTCAAATGCACCTTTTTTCACTCTCGGCAGCCTCCCCAGCAAAAAAGACAAACGTCCAGCTTTTGCTGCCACAGCAAAGGTGCCAGCGGGGAAAAGTCATGCTTGTCCTCACTACCTCCTGGAACCCCTTCAAATGCCCCAGACAATTTGGCCCTCTCTGCTTTCCTGCGCACTCTATCCTCAAAAGCACCTTTTTTCACTCTCGGCAGCCTCCCCAGCAAAAAAGACAAATGTCCAGCTTTTGCTGCCACAGCAAAGGTGTCAGATGGGAAAACTGATGCTGGTCCTCACTGCCTCCTGGAACCCCTTCAAATGCCCCAGACAATTTGGCCCTCTCTGCTTTCCTGCGCACTCTGTCCTCAAAAGCACCTTTTTTCACTCTCGGCACCATCCCCAGCAAAAAAGACAAACGTCCAGCTTTTGCTGCCACAGCAAAGGTGCCAGCGGGGAAAAGTCATGCTGGTCCTCACTACCTCCTGGAACCCCTTCAAATGCCCCAGACAATTTGGCCCTCTCTGCTTTCCTGCGCACTCTATCCTCAAAAGCACCTTTTTTCACTCTCGGCAGCCTCCCCAGCAAAAAAGACAAACGTCCAGCTTTTGCTGCCACAGCAAATGTGCCAGCGGGGAAAAGTCATGCTGGTCCTCAGTACC
Organism: Vanellus vanellus; assembly: GCF_965231255.1. Lineage (NCBI taxonomy): Eukaryota > Metazoa > Chordata > Aves > Charadriiformes > Charadriidae > Vanellus > Vanellus vanellus. The sequence continues at coordinate 76,172 of NW_028127997.1, read as the reverse complement.
TCCTGGAACCCCTTCAAATGCCCCAGACAATTTGGCCCTCTCTGCTTTCCTGCGCACTCTATCCTCAAAAGCATCTTTTTTTCACTCTCGGCAGCCTCCCCAGCAAAAAATACAAACGTCCAGCTTTTGCTGCCACAGCAAAGGTGCCAGCGGGGAAAAGTGATGCTGGTCCTCACTGCCTCCTGGAACCCCTTCAAATTCCCCAGACAATTTGGCCCTCTCTGCTTTCCTGCGCACTCTATCCTCAAAAGCACCTTTTTTCACTCTCGGCAGCCTCCCCAGCAAAAAATACAAACGTCCAGCTTTTGCTGCCACAGCAAAGGTTCCAGCGGGGAAAAGTGGTCCTCACTGTCTCCTGGAACCCCTTCAAATGCCCCAGACAATTTGGCCCTCTCTGCTTTCCTGCGCACTCTATCCTCAAAAGCACCTTTTTTCACTCTCGGCAGCCTCCCCAGCAAAAAATACAAACGTCCAGCTTTTGCTGCCACAGCAAAGGTTCCAGCGGGGAAAAGTGGTCGTCACTGCCTCCTGGAACCCTTCAAATGCCCCAGACAATTTGGCCCTCTCTGCTTTCCTGCGCACTCTAGCCTCAAAAGCACCTTTTTTCAGTCTCGGCAGCCTCCCCAGCAAAAAAGACAAACGTCCAGCTTTTGCTGCCACAGCAAAGGTGCCAGCGGGGAAAAGTCATGCTGGTCCTCACTGCCTCCTGGAACCCCTTCAAATGCCCCACACAATTTGGCCCTCTCTGCTTTCCTGCGCACTCTATCCTCAAAAGCACCTTTTTTCACTCTCGAATGCCTCCCCAACAAAAAAGACAAACGTCCAGCTTTTGCTGCCACAGCAAAGGTGCCAGCGGGGGAAAGTGATGCTGGTCCTCACTGCCTCCTGGAACCCGTTCAAATTCCCCAGACAATTTGGCCCTCTCTGCTTTCCTGCGCACTCTATCCTCAAAAGCACCTTTTTTCACTCTCGGCAGCCTCCCCAGCAAAAAAGACAAACGTCCAGCTTTTGCTGCCACAGCAAAGGTTCCAGCGGGGAAAAGTGGTCCTCACTGTCTCCTGGAACCCCTTCAAATGCCCCAGACAATTTGGCTCTCCCTGCTTTCCTGCGCAATCTATCCTCAAAAGCACCTTTTTTCACTCTCGGCTGCCTCCCCAGCAAAAAAGACAAACGTCCAGCTTTTGCTGCCACAGCAAAGGTGCCAGCGGGGAAAAGTGATGCTGGTCCTCACTGCCTCCTGGAACCCCTTCAAATGCTCCACACAATTTGGCCCTCTCTGCTTTCCTGCGCACTCTATCCTCAAAAGCACCTTTTTTCACTCTCGGCACCATCCCCAGCAAAAAAGACAAACGTCCAGCTTTGGCTGCCACAGCAAAGGTGCCAGCGGGGAAAAGTCATGCTGGTCCTCACTGCCTCCTGGAACCCCTTCAAATGCCCCAGACAATTTGGCCCTTTCTGCTTTCCTGTGCACTCTATCCTCAAAAGCACCTTTTTTCACTCTCGGCAGCCTCCCCAGCAAAAAAGAAAAACGTCCAGCTTTTGCTGCTACAGCAAAGGTGCCAGCGGGGAAAAGTCATGCTGGTCCTCACTGCCTCCTGGAACCCCTTCAAATGCCCCAGACAATTTGGCCCTCTCTGCTTTCCTGCGCACTCTATCCTCAAAAGCACCTTTTTTCACTCTCGGAAGCCTCCCCAGCAAAAAAGACAAACGTCCAGCTTTTGCTGCCACAGCAAAGGTGCCAGCGGGGAAAAGTCATGCTGGTCCTCACTGCCTCCTGGAACCCCTTCAAATGCCCCAGACAATTGGGCCCTCTCTGCTTTCCTGCGCACTCTATCCTCAAAAGCACCTTTTTTCACTCTCGGCAGCCTCCCCAGCAAAAAAGACAAACGTCCAGCTTTTGCTGCCACAGCAAAGGTGCCAGCGGGGAAAAGTCATGCTTGTCCTCACTACCTCCTGGAACCCCTTCAAATGCCCCAGACAATTTGGCCCTCTCTGCTTTCCTGCGCACTCTATCCTCAAAAGCACCTTTTTTCACTCTCGGCAGCCTCCCCAGCAAAAAAGACAAACGTCCAGCTTTTGCTGCCACAGCAAAGGTGCCAGCGGGGAAAAGTCATGCTGGTCCTCACTACCTCCTGGAACCCCTTCAAATGCCCCAGACAATTTGGCCCTCTCTGCTTTCCTGCGCACTCTATCCTCAAAAGCACCTTTTTTCACTCTCGGCAGCCTCCCCAGCAAAAAAGACAAACGTCCAGCTTTTGCTGCCACAGCAAAGGTGCCAGCGGGGAAAACTCATGCTGGTCCTCAGTACCTCCTGGAACCCCTTCAAATGCCCCAGACAATTTGGCCCTCTCTGCTTTCCTGCGCACTCTATCCTCAAAAGCATCTTTTTTTCACTCTCGGCAGCCTCCCCAGCAAAAAATACAAACGTCCAGCTTTTGCTGCCACAGCAAAGGTGCCAGCGGGGAAAAGTCATGCTGGTCCTCACTGCCTCCTGGAACCCCTTCAAATTCCCCAGACAATTTGGCCCTCTCTGCTTTCCTGCGCACTCTATCCTCAAGTGCACCTTTTTTCACTCTCAGCAGACTCCCCAGCAAAAAAGACAAACGTCCAGCTTTTGCTGCCACAGCAAAGGTGCCAGCGGGGAAAAGTCATGCTTGTCCTCACTACCTCCTGGAACCCCTTCAAATGCCCTAGACAATTTGGCCCTCTCTGCTTTCCTGCGCACTCTATCCTCAAAAGCACCTTTTTTCACTCTCGGCAGCCTCCCCAGCAAAAAAGACAAACGTCCAGCTTTTGCTGCCACAGCAAAGGTGCCAGCGGGGAAAAGTCATGCTGGTCCTCACTACCTCCTGGAACCCCTTCAAATGCCCCAGACAATTTGGCCCTCTCTGCTTTCCTGCGCACTCTATCCTCAAAAGCACCTTTTTTCACTCTCGGAAGCCTCCCCAGCAAAAAAGACAAACGTCCAGCTTTTGCTGCCACAGCAAAGGTGCCAGCGGGGAAAACTCATGCTGGTCCTCACTGCCTCCTGGAACCCCTTCAAATGCTCCAGACAATTTGGCCCTCTCTGCTTTCCTGCGCACTCTATCCTCAAAAGTATCTTTTTTTCACTCTCCGCAGCCTCCCCAACAAAAAAGACAAACGTCCAGCTTTTGCTGCCACAGCAAAGGTGCCAGCGGGGAAAGGTCATGCTGGTCCTCACTGCCTCCTGGAACCCCTTCAAATGCCCCAGACTATTTAGCCCTCTCTGCTTTCCTGCGCACTCTATCCTCAAAAGCACCTTTTTTCACTCTCGGCAGCCTCCCCAGCAAAAAAGACAAACGTCCAGCTTTTGCTGCCACAGCAAAGGTGCCAGCAGGGAAAAGTCATGCTGGTCCTCACTGCCTCCTGGAACCCCTTCAAATGCCCCAGACAATTTGGCCCTCTCTGCTTTCCTGCGCACTCTATCCTCAAAAGCACCTTTTTTCACTCTCGGAAGCCTCCCCAGCAAAAAAGACAAACGTCCAGCTTTTGCTGCCACAGCAAAGGTGCCAGCGGGGAAAAGTGATGCTGGTCCTCACTGCCTCCTGGAACCCCTTCAAATGCCCCAGACAATTTGGCCCTCTCTGCTTTCCTGCGCACTCTATCCTCAAAAGCACCTTTTTTCACTCTCGGCACCATCCCCAGCAAAAAAGACAAACGTCCAGCTTTTGCTGCCACAGCAAAGGTGCCAGCGGGGAAAAGTCATGCTGGTCCTCACTACCTCCTGGAACCCCTTCAAATGCCCCAGACAATTTGGCCCTCTCTGCTTTCCTGCGCACTCTATCCTCAAAAGCATTTTTTTTCACTCTCGGCAGCCTCCCCAGCAAAAAAGACAAACGTCCAGCTTTTGCTGCCACAGCAAAGGTGCCAGCGGGGAAAACTCATGCTGGTCCTCAGTACCTCCTGGAACCCCTTCAAATGCCCCAGACAATTTGGCCCTCTCTGCTTTCCTGCGCACTCTATCCTCAAAAGCATCTTTTTTTCACTCTCAGCAGCCTCCCCAGCAAAAAATACAAACGTCCAGCTTTTGCTGCCACAGCAAAGGTGCCAGCGGGGAAAAGTGATGCTGGTCCTCACTGCCTCCTGGAACCCCTTCAAATTCCCCAGACAATTTGGCCCTCTCTTCTTTCCTGCGCACTCTATCCTCAAGTGCACCTTTTTTCACTCTCAGCAGACTCCCCAGCAAAAAAGACAAACGTCCAGCTTTTGCTGCCACAGCAAAGGTGCCAGCGGGGAAAAGTCATGCTTGTCCTCACTACCTCCTGGAACCCCTTCAAATGCCCTAGACAATTTGGCCCTCTCTGCTTTCCTGCGCACTCTATCCTCAAAAGCACCTTTTTTCACTCTCGGCAGCCTCCCCAGCAAAAAAGACAAACGTCCAGCTTTTGCTGCCACAGCAAAGGTGCCAGCGGGGAAAAGTCATGCTGGTCCTCACTACCTCCTGGAACCCCTTCAAATGCCCCAGACAATTTGGCCCTCTCTGCTTTCCTGCACACTCTATCCTCAAAAGCACCTTTTTTCACTCTCGGAAGCCTCCCCAGCAAAAAAGACAAACGTCCAGCTTTTGCTGCCACAGCAAAGGTGCCAGCGGGGAAAAGTGATGCTGGTCCTCACTGCCTCCTGGAACCCCTTCAAATGCCCCAGACAATTTGGCCCTCTCTGCTTTCCTGCGCACTCTATCCTCAAAAGCACCTTTTTTCACTCTCGGCACCATCCCCAGCAAAAAAGACAAACGTCCAGCTTTTGCTGCCACAGCAAAGGTGCCAGCGGGGAAAAGTCATGCTGGTCCTCACTACCTCCTGGAACCCCTTCAAATGCCCCAGACAATTTGGCCCTCTCTGCTTTCCTGCGCACTCTATCCTCAAAAGCACCTTTTTTCACTCTCGGCAGCCTCCCCAGCAAAAAAGACAAACGTCCAGCTTTTGCTGCCACAGCAAAGGTGCCAGCGGGGAAAACTCATGCTGGTCCTCAGTACCTCCTGGAACCCCTTCAAATGCCCCAGACAATTTGGCCCTCTCTGCTTTCCTGCGCACTCTATCCTCAAAAGCATCTTTTTTTCACTCTCGGCAGCCTCCCCAGCAAAAAATACAAACGTCCAGCTTTTGCTGCCACAGCAAAGGTGCCAGCGGGGAAAAGTGATGCTGGTCCTCACTGCCTCCTGGAACCCCTTCAAATTCCCCAGACAATTTGGCCCTCTCTGCTTTCCTGCGCACTCTATCCTCAAGTGCACCTTTTTTCACTCTCAGCAGACTCCCCAGCAAAAAAGACAAACGTCCAGCTTTTGCTGCCACAGCAAAGGTGCCAGCGGGGAAAAGTCATGCTTGTCCTCACTACCTCCTGGAACCCCTTCAAATGCCCTAGACAATTTGGCCCTCTCTGCTTTCCTGCGCACTCTATCCTCAAAAGCACCTTTTTTCACTCTCGGCAGCCTCCCCAGCAAAAAAGACAAACGTCCAGCTTTTGCTGCCACAGCAAAGGTGCCAGCAGGGAAAAGTCATGCTGGTCCTCACTGCCTCCTGGAACCCCTTCAAATGCCCCAGACAATTTGGCCCTCTCTGCTTTCCTGCGCACTCTATCCTCAAAAGCACCTTTTTTCACTCTCGGAAGCCTCCCCAGCAAAAAAGACAAACGTCCAGCTTTTGCTGCCACAGCAAAGGTGCCAGCGGGGAAAAGTGATGCTGGTCCTCACTGCCTCCTGGAACCCCTTCAAATGCCCTAGACAATTTGGCCCTCTCTGCTTTCCTGCGCACTCTATCCTCAAAAGCACCTTTTTTCACTCTCGGCAGCCTCCCCAGCAAAAAAGACAAACGTCCAGCTTTTGCTGCCACAGCAAAGGTGCCAGCGGGGAAAAGTCATGCTGGTCCTCACTACCTCCTGGAACCCCTTCAAATGCCCCAGACAATTTGGCCCTCTCTGCTTTCCTGCGCACTCTATCCTCAAAAGCACCTTTTTTCACTCTCGGAAGCCTCCCCAGCAAAAAAGACAAACGTCCAGCTTTTGCTGCCACAGCAAAGGTGCCAGCGGGGAAAACTCATGCTGGTCCTCACTGCCTCCTGGAACCCCTTCAAATGCCCCAGACAATTTGGCCCTCTCTGCTTTCCTGCGCACTCTATCCTCAAAAGTACCTTTTTTCACTCTCCGCAGCCTCCCCAACAAAAAAGACAAACGTCCAGCTTTTGCTGCCACAGCAAAGGTGCCAGCGGGGAAAGGTCATGCTGGTCCTCACTGCCTCCTGGAACCCCTTCAAATGCCCCAGACTATTTAGCCCTCTCTGCTTTCCTGCGCACTCTATCCTCAAAAGCACCTTTTTTCACTCTCGGCAGCCTCCCCAGCAAAAAAGACAAACGTCCAGCTTTTGCTGCCACAGCAAAGGTGCCAGCAGGGAAAAGTCATGCTGGTCCTCACTGCCTCCTGGAACCCCTTCAAATGCCCCAGACAATTTGGCCCTCTCTGCTTTCCTGCGCACTCTAGCCTCAAAAGCACCTTTTTTCACTCTCGGAAGCCTCCCCAGCAAAAAAGACAAACGTCCAGCTTTTGCTGCCACAGCAAAGGTGCCAGCGGGGAAAAGTGATGCTGGTCCTCACTGCCTCCTGGAACCCCTTCAAATGCCCCAGACAATTGGGCCCTCTCTGCTTTCCTGCGCACTCTATCCTCAAAAGCACCTTTTTTCACTCTCAGCAGCCTCCCCAGCAAAAAAGACAAACGTCCAGCTTTTGCTGCCACAGCAAAGGTGCCAGCGGGGAAAAGTCATGCTGGTCCTCACTACCTCCTGGAACCCCTTCAAATGCCCCAGACAATTTGGCCCTCTCTGCTTTCCTGCGCACTTTATCCTCAAAAGCACCTTTTTTCACTCTCGGCAGCCTCCCCAGCAAAAAAGAAAAACGTCCAGCTTTTGCTGCCACAGCTAAAGTGCCAGCGGGGAAAAGTGATGCTGGTCCTCACTGCCTCCTGGAACGCCTTCAAATGCCCCAGACAATTTGGCCCTCTCTGCTTTCCTGCGCACTCTATCCTCAAAAGTACCTTTTTTCACTCTCGGCAGCCTCCCCAACAAAAAAGACAAACGTCCAGCTTTTGCTGCCACAGCAAAGGTGCCAGCGGGGAAAAGTCATGCTGGTCCTCACTGCCTCCTGGAACCCCTTCAAATGCCCCAGACAATTTAGCCCTCTCTGCTTTCCTGCGCACTCTATCCTCAAAAGCACCTTTTTTCACTCTCGGCAGCCTCCCCAGCAAAAAAGACAAACGTCCAGCTTTTGCTGCCACAGCAAAGGTGCCAGCGGGGAAAAGTCATGCTGGTCCTCACTGCCTCCTGGAACGCCTTCAAATGCCCCAGACAATTTGGCCCTTTCTTCTTTCCTGTGCACTCTATCCTCAAAAGCACCTTTTTTCACTCTCGGCAGCCTCCCCAGCAAAAAAGACAAACGTCCAGCTTTTGCTGCCACAGCAAAGGTGCCAGCGGGGAAAAGTCATGCTGGTCCTCACTGCCTCCTGGAACCCCTTCAAATGCCCCAGACAATTTGGCCCTCTCTGCTTTCCTGCGCAGTCTATCCTCAAAAGCACCTTTTTTCACTCTCGGCAGCCTCCCCAGCAAAAAAGACAAACGTCCAGCTTTTGCTGCCACAGCAAAGGTGCCAGCAGGGAAAAGTCATGCTGGTCCTCACTGCCTCCTGGAACCCCTTCAAATGCCCCAGACAATTTGGCCCTCTCTGCTTTCCTGCGCACTCTATCCTCAAAAGCACCTTTTTTCACTCTCGGAAGCCTCCCCAGCAAAAAAGACAAACGTCCAGCTTTTGCTGCCACAGCAAAGGTGCCAGCGGGGAAAAGTGATGCTGGTCCTCACTGCCTCCTGGAACCCCTTCAAATGCCCCAGACAATTTGGCCCTCTCTGCTTTCCTGCGCACTCTATCCTCAAAAGCACCTTTTTTCACTCTCCGCAGCCTCCGCAGCAAAAAAGACAAACGTCCAGCTTTTGCTGCCACAGCAAAGGTGCCAGCGGGGAAAAGTCATGCTGGTCCTCACTACCTCCTGGAACCCCTTCAAATGCCCCAGACAATTTGGCCCTCTCTGCTTTCCTGCGCACTCTATCCTCAAAAGCACCTTTTTTCACTCTCGGAAGCCTCCCCAGCAAAAAAGACAAACGTCCAGCTTTTGCTGCCACAGCAAAGGTGCCAGCGGGGAAAACTCATGCTGGTCCTCACTGCCTCCTGGAACCCTTCAAATGCCCCAGACAATTTCGCCCTCTCTGCTTTCCTGCGCACTCTATCCTCAAAAGTACCTTTTTTCACTCTCCGCAGCCTCCCCAACAAAAAAGACAAACGTCCAGCTTTTGCTGCCACAGCAAAGGTGCCAGCGGGGAAAGGTCATGCTGGTCCTCACTGCCTCCTGGAACCCCTTCAAATGCCCAGACTATTTAGCCCTCTCTGCTTTCCCTGCGCACTCTATCCTCAAAAGCACCTTTTTTCACTCTCGGCAGCCTCCCCAGCAAAAAAGACAAACGTCCAGCTTTTGCTGCCACAGCAAAGGTGCCAGCAGGGAAAAGTCATGCTGGTCCTCACTGCCTCCTGGAAACCCCTTCAAATGCCCCAGACAATTTGGCCCTCTCTGCTTTCCTGCGCACTCTATCCTCAAAAGCACCTTTTTTCACTCTCGGAAGCCTCCCCAGTAAAAAAGACAAACGTCCAGCTTTTGCTGCCACAGCAAAGGTGCCAGCGGGGAAAAGTCATGCTGGTCCTCACTGCCTCCTGGAACCCCTTCAAATGCCCCAGACAATTGGGCCCTCTCTGCTTTCCTGCGCACTCTATCCTCAAAACACCTTTTTCACTCTCAGCAGCCTCCCCAGCAAAAAGACAAACGTCCAGCTTTTGCTGCCACAGCAAAGGTGCCAGCGGGAAAAGTCATGCTTGTCCTCACTACCTCCTGGAACCCCTTCAAATGCCCCAGACAATTTGGCCCTCTCTGCTTTCCTGCGCACTCTATCCTCAAAAGCACCTTTTTTCACTCTCGGCAAGCCTCCCCAGCAAAAAAGACAAACGTCCAGCTTTTGCTGCCACAGCAAAGGTGCCAGCGGGGAAAACTCATGCTGGTCCTCACTACCTCCTGGAACCCCTTCAAATGCCCCAGACAATTTGGCCCTCTCTGCTTTCCTGCGCACTCTATCCTCAAAAGCACCTTTTTCACTCTCGGCAGCCTCCCCAGCAAAAAAGACAAACGTCCAGCTTTTGCTGCCACAGCAAAGGTGCCAGCGGGGAAAAGTCATGCTGGTCCTCACTGCCTCCTGGAACGCCTTCAAATGCCCCAGACAAATTTGTCCCTCTCTGCTTTCCTGCGCACTCTATCCTCAAAAGTACCTTTTTTCACTCTCCGCAGCCTCCCAACAAAAAAGACAAACGTCCAGCTTTTGCTGCCACAGCAAAGGTGCCAGCGGGGAAAAGTCATGCTGGTCCTCACTGCCTCATGGAAACCCTTCAAGTGCCCTAGGCAATTTGGCCCTCTCTGCTTTCCTGCGCACTCTATCCTCAAAAGCACCTTTTTTCACTCTCGGCAGCCTCCCCAGCAAAAAAGACAAACGTCCAGCTTTTGCTGCCACAGCAAAGGTGCCAGCAGGGAAAAGTCATGCTGGTCCTCACTGCCTCCTGGAACGCCTTCAAATGCCCCAGACAATTTGGCCCTCTCTGCTTTCCTGCGCACTCTATCCTCAAAAGTACCTTTTTTCACTCTCGGCAGCCTCCCCAACAAAAAAGACAAACGTCCAGCTTTTGCTGCCACAGCAAAGGTGCCAGCGGGGAAAAGTCATGCTGGTCCTCACTGCCTCCTGGAACCCCTTCAAATGCCCCAGACAATTTAGCCCTCTCTGCTTTCCTGCGCACTCTATCCTCAAAAGCACCTTTTTTCACTCTCGGCAGCCTCCCCAGCAAAAAAGACAAACGTCCAGCTTTTGCTGCCACAGCAAAGGTGCCAGCGGGGAAAAGTCATGCTGGTCCTCACTGCCTCCTGGAACGCCTTCCAATGCCCCAGACAATTTGGCCCTTTCTGCTTTCCTGTGCACTCTATCCTCAAAAGCACCTTTTTTCACTCTCGGCAGCCTCCCCAGCAAAAAAGACAAACGTCCAGCTTTTGCTGCCACAGCAAAGGTGCCAGCGGGGAAAAGTCATGCTGGTCCTCACTGCCTCCTGGAACCCCTTCAAATGCCCCAGACAATTTGGCCCTCTCTGCTTTCCTGCGCACTCTATCCTCAAAAGCACCTTTTTTCACTCTCGAATGCCTCCCCAGCAAAAAAGACAAACGTCCAGCTTTTGCTGCCACAGCAAAGGTGCCAGCGGGAAAAAGTGGTCCTCACTGTCTCCTGGAACCCCTTCAAATGCCCCAGACAATTTGGCTCTCTCTGCTTTCCTGCGCACTCTATCCTCAAAAGCACCTTTTTCACTCTCGGCAGTATCTGCAGCAAAAAAGACAAACGTCCAGCTTTTGCTGCCACAGCAAAGGTGCCAGCGGGGAAAAGTGATGCTGGTCCTCACTGCCTCCTGGAACCCCTTCAAATGCCCCAGACAATTTGGCCCTCTCTGCTTTCCTGCGCACTCTATCCTCAAAAGCACCTTTTTTCACTCTCGGCACCATCCCCATCAAAAAAGACAAACGTCCAGCTTTGGCTGCCACAGCAAAGGTGCCAGCGGGGAAAAGTCATGCTGGTCCTCACTGCCTCCTGGAACCCCTTCAAATGCCCCAGACAATTTCGCCCTTTCTGCTTTCCTGTGCACTCTATCCTCAAAAGCACCTTTTTTAACTCTCGGCAGCCTCCCCAGCAAAAAAGACAAACGTCCAGCTTTTGCTGCCACAGCAAAGGTGCCAGCGGGGAAAAGTCATGCTGGTCCTCACTGCCTCCTGGAACCCCTTCAAATGCCCCAGACAATTTGGCCCTCTCTGCTTTCCTGCGCACTCTATCCTCAAAAGCACCTTTTTTCACTCTCAGCAGCCTCCCCAGCAAAAAAGACAAACGTCCAGCTTTTGCTGCCACAGCAAAGGTGCCAGCAGGGAAAAGTCATGCTGGTCCTCACTGCCTCCTGGAACCCCTTCAAATGCCCCAGACAATTTGGCCCTCTCTGCTTTCCTGCGCACTCTATCCTCAAAAGCACCTTTTTTCACTCTCGGAAGCCTCCCCAGCAAAAAAGACAAACGTCCAGCTTTTGCTGCCACAGCAAAGGTGCCAGCGGGGAAAAGTGATGCTGGTCCTCACTGCCTCCTGGAACCACTTCAAATGCCCCAGACAATTTGGCCCTCTCTGCTTTCCTGCGCACTCTATCCTCAAAAGCACCTTTTTTCACTCTCAGCAGCCTCCCCAGCAAAAAAGACAAACGTCCAGCTTTTGCTGCCACAGCAAAGGTGCCAGCGGGGAAAAGTCATGCTTGTCCTCACTACCTCCTGGAACCCCTTCAAATGCCCCAGACAATTTGGCCCTCTCTGCTTTCCTGCGCACTCTATCCTCAAAAGCACCTTTTTTCACTCTCGGCAGCCTCCCCAGCAAAAAAGACAAACGTCCAGCTTTTGCTGCCACAGCAAAGGTGCCAGCGGGGAAAACTCATGCTGGTCCTCACTACCTCCTGGAACCCCTTCAAATGCCCCAGACAATTTGGCCCTCTCTGCTTTCCTGCGCACTCTATCCTCAAAAGCACCTTTTTTCACTCTCGGCAGCCTCCCCAGCAAAAAAGACAAACGTCCAGCTTTTGCTGCCACAGCAAAGGTGCCAGCGGGGAAAACTCATGCTGGTCCTCACTACCTCCTGGAACCCCTTCAAATGCCCCAGACAATTTGGCCCTCTCTGCTTTCCTGCGCACTCTATCCTCAAAAGCACCTTTTTTCACTCTCGGCAGCCTCCCCAGCAAAAAAGACAAACGTCCAGCTTTTGCTGCCACAGCAAAGGTGCCAGCGGGGAAAAGTCATGCTGGTCCTCACTGCCTCCTGGAACCCCTTCAAATGCCCCAGACAATTTGGCCCTCTCTGCTTTCCTGCGCACTCTATCCTTAAAAGTACCTTTTTTCACTCTCCGCAGCCTCCCCAACAAAAAAGACAAACGTCCAGCTTTTGCTGCCACAGCAAAGGTGCCAGCGGGGAAAAGTCATGCTGGTCCTCACTGCCTCATGGAACCCCTTCAAGTGCCCTAGGCAATTTGGCCCTCTCTGCTTTCCTGCGCACTCTATCCTCAAAAGCACCTTTTTTCACTCTCGGCAGCCTCCCCAGCAAAAAAGACAAACGTCCAGCTTTTGCTGCCACAGCAAAGGTGCCAGCAGGGAAAAGTCATGCTGGTCCTCACTGCCTCCTGGAACGCCTTCAAATGCCCCAGACAATTTGGCCCTCTCTGCTTTCCTGCGCACTCTATCCTCAAAAGCACCTTTTTTCACTCTCGGCAGCCTCCCCAGCAAAAAAGACAAACGTCCAGCTTTTGCTGCCACAGCAAAGGTGCCAGCGGGGAAAAGTCATGCTGGTCCTCACTGCCTCCTGGAACGCCTTCCAATGCCCCAGACAATTTGGCCCTTTCTGCTTTCCTGTGCACTCTATCCTCAAAAGCACCTTTTTTCACTCTCGGCAGCCTCCCCAGCAAAAAAGACAAACGTCCAGCTTTTGCTGCCACAGCAAAGGTGCCAGCGGGGAAAAGTCATGCTGGTCCTCACTGCCTCCTGGAACCCCTTCAAATGCCCCAGACAATTTGGCCCTTTCTGCTTTCCTGTGCACTCTATCCTCAAAAGCACCTTTTTTCACTCTCGGCAGCCTCCCCAGCAAAAAAGACAAACGTCCAGCTTTTGCTGCCACAGCAAAGGTGCCAGCGGGGAAAAGTCATGCTGGTCCTCACTGCCTCCTGGAACCCCTTCAAATGCCCCAGACAATTTGGCCCTTTCTGCTTTCCTGTGCACTCTATCCTCAAAAGCACCTTTTTTCACTCTCGGCAGCCTCCCCAGCAAAAAAGACAAACGTCCAGCTTTTGCTGCCACAGCAAAGGTGCCAGCGGGGAAAAATGATGCTGGTCCTCACTGCCTCCTGGAACCCCTTCAAATGCCCCAGACAATTTGGCCCTCTCTGCTTTCCTGCGCACTCTATCCTCAAAAGCACCTTTTTTCACTCTCGGCAGCCTCCCCAGCAAAAAAGACAAACGTCCAGCTTTTGCTGCCACAGCAAAGGTGCCAGCGGGAAAAAGTGGTCCTCACTGTCTCCTGGAACCCCTTCAAATGCCCCAGACAATTTGGCTCTCTCTGCTTTCCTGCGCACTCTATCCTCAAAAGCACCTTTTTCACTCTCGGCAGTATCTGCAGCAAAAAAGACAAACGTCCAGCTTTTGCTGCCACAGCAAAGGTGCCAGCGGGGAAAAGTGATGCTGGTCCTCACTGCCTCCTGGAACCCCTTCAAATGCCCCAGACAATTTGGCCCTCTCTGCTTTCCTGCGCACTCTATCCTCAAAAGCACCTTTTTTCACTCTCGGCACCATCCCCAGCAAAAAAGACAAACGTCCAGCTTTGGCTGCCACAGCAAAGGTGCCAGCGGGGAAAAGTCATGCTGGTCCTCACTGCCTCCTGGAACCCCTTCAAATGCCCCAGACAATTTCGCCCTTTCTGCTTTCCTGTGCACTCTATCCTCAAAAGCACCTTTTTTAACTCTCGGCAGCCTCCCCAGCAAAAAAGACAAACGTCCAGCTTTTGCTGCCACAGCAAAGGTGCCAGCGGGGAAAAGTCATGCTGGTCCTCACTGCCTCCTGGAACCCCTTCAAATGCCCCAGACAATTTGGCCCTCTCTGCTTTCCTGCGCACTCTATCCTCAAAAGCACCTTTTTTCACTCTCGGAAGCCTCCCCAGCAAAAAAGACAAACGTCCAGCTTTTTCTGCCACAGCAAAGGTGCCAGCGGGGAAAACTCATTCTGGTCCTCTCTGCCTCCTGGAACCCCTTCAAATGCCCCAGACAATTTGGCCCTCTCTGCTTTCCTGCGCACTCTATCCTCAAAAGCACCTTTTTTCACTCTCAGCAGCCTCCCCAGCAAAAAAGACAAACGTCCAGCTTTTGCTGCCACAGCAAAGGTGCCAGCGGGGAAAAGTCATGCTTGTCCTCACTACCTCCTAAAACCCCTTCAAATGCCCCAGACAATTTGGCCCTCTCTGCTTTCCTGCGCACTCTATCCTCAAAAGCACCTTTTTTCACTCTCGGCAGCCTCCCCAGCAAAAAAGACAAACGTCCAGCTTTTGCTGCCACAGCAAAGGTGCCAGCGGGGAAAAGTGATGCTGGTCCTCACTGCCTCCTGGAACCCCTTCAAATGCCCCAGACAATTTGGCCCTCTCTGCTTTCCTGTGCACTCGATCCTCAAAAGCACCTTTTTTCACTCTCGGCAGCCTCCCCAGCAAAAAAGACAAACGTCCAGCTTTTGCTGCCACAGCAAAGGTGCCAGCGGGGAAAACACATGCTGGTCCTCACTGCCTCCTGGAACCCCTTCAAATGCCCCAGACAATTTGGCCCTCTCTGCTTTCCTGCGTACTCTATCCTCAAAAGCACCTTTTTTCACTCTCGGAAGCCTCCCCAGCAAAAAAGACAAATGTCCAGCTTTTGCTGCCACAGCAAAGGTGCCAGCGGGGAAAAGTCATGCTGGTCCTCACTGCCTCCTGGAACCCCTTCAAATGCCCCAGACAATTTGGCCCTCTCTGCTTTCCTGCGCACTCTATCCTCAAAAGCACCTTTTTTCACTCTCAGCAGCCTCCCCAGCAAAAAAGACAAACGTCCAGCTTTTGCTGCCACAGCAAAGGTGCCAGCGGGGAAAAGTCATGCTGGTCCTCACTACCTCCTGGAACCCCTTCAAATGCCCCAGACAATTTGGCCCTCTCTGCTTTCCTGCGCACTCTATCCTCAAAAGCACCTTTTTTCACTCTCGGCAGCCTCCCCAGCAAAAAAGACAAACGTCCAGCTTTTGCTGCCACAGCAAAGGTGCCAGCGGGGAAAACTCATGCTGGTCCTCACTACCTCCTGGAACCCCTTCAAATGCCCCAGACAATTTGGCCCTCTCTGCTTTCCTGCGCACTCTATCCTCAAAAGCATCTTTTTTTCACACTCGGCAGCCTCCCCAGCAAAAAATACAAACGTCCAGCTTTTGCTGCCACAGCAAAGGTGCCAGCGGGGAAAAGTCATGCTGGTCCTCACTACCTCCTGGAACCCTTCAAATGCCCCAGACAATTTGGCCCTTTCTGCTTTCCTGTGCACTCTATCCTCAAAAGCACCTTTTTCACTCTCGGCAGTATCTGCATCAAAAAAGACAAACGTCCAGCTTTTGCTGCCACAGCAAAGGTGCCAGCGGGGAAAAGTGATGCTGGTCCTCACTGTCTCCTGGAACCCCTTCAAATGCCCCAGACAATTTGGCCCTCTCTGCTTTCCTGCGCACTCTATCCTCAAAAGTACCTTTTTTCACTCTCGGCAGCCTCCGCAGCAAAAAAGACAAACGTCCAGCTTTTGCTGCCACAGCAAAGGTGCCAGCGGGTAAAAGTCATGCTGGTCCTCACTGCCTCCTGGAACCCCTTCAAATGCCCCAGACAATTGGGCCCTCTCTGCTTTCCTGCGCACTCTATCCTCAAAAGCACCTTTTTTCACTCTCGGCAGCCTCCCCAGCAAAAAAGAAAAACGTCCAGCTTTTGCTGCCACAGCAAAAGTGCCAGCGGGGAAAAATGATGCTGGTCCTCACTGCCTCCTGGAACCCGTTCAAATGCCCCAGACAATTTGGCCCTCTCTGCTTTCCTGCGCACTCTATCCTCAAAAGCACCTTTTTTCACTCTCAGCAGCCTCCCCAGCAAAAAAGACAAACGTCCAGCTTTTGCTGCCACAGCAAAGGTGCCAGCGGGGAAAAGTCATGCTGGTCCTCACTGCCTCCTGGAACCCCTTCAAGTGCCCTAGGCAATTTGGCCCTCTCTGCTTTCCTGCGCACTCTATCCTCAAAAGCACCTTTTTTCACTCTCGGCAGCCTCTGCATCAAAAAAGAAAAACGTCCAGCTTTTGCTGCCACAGCAAAGGTGCCAGCGGGGAAAAGTCATGCTGGTCCTCACTGCCTCCTGGAACGCCTTCAAATGCCCCAGACAATTTGGCCCTCTCTGCTTTCCTGCGCACTCTATCCTCAAAAGTACCTTTTTTCACTCTCGGCAGCCTCCCCAACAAAAAAGACAAACGTCCAGCTTTTGCTGCCACAGCAAAGGTGCCAGCGGGGAAAAGTCATGCTTGTCCTCACTGCCTCCTGGAACCCCTTCAAATGCCCCAGACAATTTGGCCCTCTCTGCTTTCCTGCGCACTCTATCCTCAAAAGCACCTTTTTTCACTCTCGGCAGCCTCCCCAGCAAAAAAGACAAACGTCCAGCTTTTGCTGCCACAGCAAAGGTGCCAGCGGGGAAAAGTCATGCTGGTCCTCACTGCCTCCTGGAACCCTTTCAAATGCCCCAGACAATTTGGCCCTTTCTGCTTTCCTGTGCACTCTATCCTCAAAAGCACCTTTTTTCACTCTCGGCAGCCTCCCCAGCAAAAAAGACAAACGTCCAGCTTTTGCTGCCACAGCAAAGGTGCCAGCGGGGAAAAGTGATGCTGGTCCTCACTGCCTCCTGGAACCCCTTCAAATGCCCCACACAATTTGGCCCTCTCTGCTTTCCTGAGGACTCTATCCTCAAAAGCACCTTTTTTCACTCTCGGAAGCCTCCCCAGCAAAAAAGACAAACGTCCAGCTTTTGCTGCCACAGCAAAGGTGCCAGCGGGGAAAAGTCATGCTGGTCCTCACTGCCTCCTGGAACGCCTTCAAATGCCCCAGACAATTTGGCCCTCTCTGCTTTCCTGCGCACTCTATCCTCAAAAGTACCTTTTTTCACTCTCGGCAGCCTCCCCAACAAAAAAGACAAACGTCCAGCTTTTGCTGCCACAGCAAAGGTGCCAGCGGGGGAAAGTGATGCTGGTCCTCACTGCCTCCTGGAACCCGTTCAAATTCCCCAGACAATTTGGCCCTCTCTGCTTTCCTGCGCACTCTATCCTCAAAAGCACATTTTTCACTCTCGGCAGCCTCCCCAGCAAAAAATACAAACGTCCAGCTTTTGCTGCCACAGCAAAGGTTCCAGCGGGGAAAAGTGGTTCTCACTGTCTCCTGGAACCCCTTCAAATGCCCCAGACAATTTGGCTCTCTCTGCTTTCCTGCGCACTCTATCCTCAAAAGCACCTTTTTCACTCTCGGCAGTATCTGCAGCAAAAAAGACAAACGTCCAGCTTTTGCTGCCACAGCAAAGGTGCCAGCGGGGAAAAGTCATGCTGGTCCTCACTGCCTCCTGGAACCCCTTCAAATGCCCCAGACAACTTGGCCCTCTCTGCTTTCCTGTGCACTCTATCCTCAAAAGCACCTTTTTTCACTCTCGGCAGCCTCCCCAGCAAAAAAGACAAACGTCCAGCTTTTGCTGCCACAGCAAAGGTGCCAGCGGAGAAAAGTCATGCTGGTCCTCACTGCCTCCTGGAACCCTTTCAAATGCCCCACACAATTTGGCCCTCTCTGCTTTCCTGCGCACTCTATCCTCAAAAGCACCTTTTTTCACTCTCGGCATCCTCCGCAGCAAAAAAGACAAAGGTCCAGCTTTTGCTGCCACAGCAAAGGTGCCAGCGGGGAAAAGTCATGCTGGTCCTCACTGCCTCCTGGAACCCCTTCAAATGCCCCACACAATTTGGCCCTCTCTGCTTTCCTGCGCACTCTATCCTCAAAAGCACCTTTTTTCACTCTCAGCAGCCTCCCCAGCAAAAAAGACAAACGTCCAGCTTTTGCTGCCACAGCAAAGGTGCCAGCGGGGAAAAGTCATGCTTGTCCTCACTACCTCCTGGAACCCCTTCAAATGCCCCAGACAATTTGGCCCTCTCTGCTTTCCTGCGCACTCTATCCTCAAAAGCACCTTTTTTCACTCTCGGCAGCCTCCCCAGCAAAAAAGACAAACGTCCAGCTTTTGCTGCCACAGCAAAGGTGCCAGTGGGGAAAAGTCATGCTGGTCCTCACTGCCTCCTGGAACCCCTTCAAATGCCCCAGACAATTTGGCCCTCTCTGCTTTCCTGTGCACTCTATCCTCAAAAGCACCTTTTTTCACTCTCGGCAGCCTCCCCAGCAAAAAAGACAAACGTCCAGCTTTTGCTGCCACAGCAAAGGTGCCAGCGGGGAAAAGTCATGCTGGTCCTCACTGCCTCCTGGAACCCCTTCAAATGCCCCAGACAATTTGGCCCTCTCTGCTTTCCTGCGCACTCTATCCTCAAAAGCACCTTTTTTCACTCTCGGCAGCCTCCCCAGCAAAAAAGACAAACGTCCAGCTTTTGCTGCCACAGCAAAGGTGCCAGCGGGGAAAACTCATGCTGGTCCTCACTACCTCCTGGAACCCCTTCAAATGCCCCAGACAATTTGGCCCTCTCTGCTTTCCTGCGCACTCTATCCTCAAAAGCACCTTTTTTCACTCTCGGCAGCCTCCGCAGCAAAAAAGACAAACGTCCAGCTTTTGCTGCCACAGCAAAGGTGCCAGCGGGGAAAAGTCATGCTGGTCCTCACTGCCTCCTGGAACGCCTTCAAATGCCCCAGACAATTTGGCCCTCTCTGCTTTCCTGCGCACTCTATCCTCAAAAGTACCTTTTTTCACTCTCGGCAGCCTCCCCAACAAAAAAGACAAACGTCCAGCTTTTGCTGCCACAGCAAAGGTGCCAGCGGGGAAAACTCATGCTGGTCCTCACTGCCTCCTGGAACCCCTTCAAATGCCCCAGACAATTTAGCCCTCTCTGCTTTCCTGCGCACTCTATCCTCAAAAGCACCTTTTTTCACTCTCGGCAGCCTCCCCAGCAAAAAAGACAAACGTCCAGCTTTTGCTGCCACAGCAAAGGTGCCAGCGGGGAAAAGTGATGCTGGTCCTCACTGCCTCCTGGAACCCCTTCAAATGCCCCACACAATTTGGCCCTCTCTGCTTTCCTGCGCACTCTATCCTGAAACGTACCTTTTTTCACTCTCGGCAGCCTCCCCAGCAAAAAAGACAAACGTCCAGCTTTTGCTGCCACAGCAAAGGTGCCAGCGGGGAAAAGTCATGCTGGTCCTCACTGCCTCCTGGAACCCGTTCAAATTCCCCAGACAATTTGGCCCTCTCTGCTTTCCTGCGCACTCTATCCTCAAAAGCACCTTTTTTCACTCTCGGCAGCCTCCCCAGCAAAAAATACAAACGTCCAGCTTTTGCTGCCACAGCAAAGGTTCCAGCGGGGAAAAGTGGTCCTCACTGTCTCCTGGAACCCCTTCAAATGCCCCAGACAATTTGGCCCTCTCTGCTTTCCTGCGCACTCTATCCTCAAAAGCACCTTTTTTCACTCTCGGCAGCCTCCCCAGCAAAAAAATACAAACGTCCAGCTTTTGCTGCCACAGCAAAGGTTCCAGCGGGGAAAAGTGGTCCTCACTGCCTCCTGGAACCCTTCAAATGCCCCAGACAATTTGGCCCTCTCTGCTTTCCTGCGCACTCTAGCCTCAAAAGCACCTTTTTTCACTCTCGGCAGCCTCCCCAGCAAAAAAGACAAACGTCCAGCTTTTGCTGCCACAGCAAAGGTGCCAGCGGGGAAAAGTGATGCTGGTCCTCACTGCCTCCTGGAACCCCTTCAAATGCCCCAGACAATTTGGCCCTCTCTGCTTTCCTGCGCACTCTATCCTCAAAAGCACCTTTTTTCACTCTCGGAAGCCTCCCCAGCAAAAAAGACAAACGTCCAGCTTTTGCTGCCACAGCAAAGGTGCCAGCGGGGAAAAGTCATGCTGGTCCTCACTGCCTCCTGGAACCCCTTCAAATGCCCCAGACAATTTGGCCCTCTCTGCTTTACTGCGCACTCTATCCTCAAAAGCACCTTTTTTCACTCTCGGCAGCCTCTCCAGCAAAAAAGACAAACTATCAGCTTTTGCTGCCACAGCAAAGGTGCCAGCGGGGAAAAGTCATGCTGGTCCTCACTGCCTCCTGGAACCCCTTCAAATGCCCCAGACAATTTGGCCCTCTCTGCTTTCCTGCGCACTCTATCCTCAAAAGCACCTTTTTTCACTCTCGGCAGCCTCCGCAGCAAAAAAGACAAACGTCCAGCTTTTGCTGCCACAGCAAAGGTGCCAGCGGGGAAAAGTCATGCTGGTCCTCACTGCCTCCTGGGACCCCTTCAAATGCCCCAGACAATTTGGCCCTCTCTTCTTTCCTGCGCACTCTATCCTCAAAAGCACCTTTTTTCACTCTTGGCAGCCTCCGCAGCAAAAAAGACAAACGTCCAGCTTTTCCTGCCACAGCAAAGGTGCCAGCGGGGAAAAGTCATGCTGGTCCTCACTGCCTCCTGGGACCCCTTCAAATGCCCCAGACAATTTGGCCCTCTCTGCTTTCCTGCGCACTCTATCCTCAAAAGCACCTTTTTTCACTCTCGGCAGACTCCCCAGCAAAAAAGACAAACGTCCAGCTTTTGTTGCCACAGCAAAGGTGCCAGCGGGGAAAAGTCATGCTGGTCCTCACTGCCTCCTGGAACCCCTTCAAATGCCCTAGACAATTTGGCCCTCTCTGCTTTCCTACGCACTCTATCCTCAAAAGCACCTTTTTTCACTCTCGGCACCCTCCGCAGCAAAAAAGACAAACGTCCAGCTTTTGCTGCCACAGCAAAGGTGCCAGCGGGGAAAAGTCATGCTGCTACTCACTACCTCCTGGAACCCCTTCAAATGCCCCAGACAATTTGGCCCTCTGTGCTTTCCTGCGCACTCTATCCTCAAAAGCAACTTTTTTCACTCTTGGCAGCCTCTCCAGCAAAAAAGACAAAAGTCCAGCTTTTGCTGCCACAGCAAAGGTGCCAGCGGGGAAAAGTCATGCTGGTCCTCACTGCCTCCTGGAACCCCTTCAAATGCCCCACACAATTTGGCCCTCTCTGCTTTCCTGCGCACTCTATCCTCAAAAGCACCTTTTTTCACTCACTGAAGACTCTGTAGCAAAAAAGACAAACGTCCAGCTTTTGCTGCCACAGCAAAGGTGCCAGCGGGGAAAAGTCATGCTGGTCCTCACTGCCTCCTGGAACCCCTTCAAATGCCCCACACAATTTGGCCCTCTCTGCTTTCCTGCGCACTCTATCCTCAAAAGCACCTTTTTTCACTCTAGGCAGCCTCCGCAGCAAAAAAGACAAACGTCCAGCTTTTGCTGCCACAGCAAAGGTGCCAGCGGGGAAAAGTCATGCTGGTCCTCACTGCCTCCTGGAACCCCTTCAAATGCCCCAGACAATTTGGCCCTCTCTGCTTTCCTGCGCACTCTATCCTCAAAAGCACCTTTTTTTACTCTTGGCAGCCTCCCCAGCAAAAAAGACAAACGTCCACCTTTTGTTGCCACAGCAAAGGTGCCAGCGGGGAAAAGTCATGCTGGTCCTCACTGCCTCCTGGAACCCCTTCAAATGCTCCAGACAGTTTGGCCCTCTCTGCTTTCCTGCGCACTCTATCCTCAAAAGCACCTTTTTTCACTCTCGGTAGCCTCTGCAGCAAAAAAGACAAACGTCCAGCTTTTGCTGCCACATCAAAGGTGCCAGCGGGGAAAAGTGATGCTGGTCCTCACTGCCTCCTGGAACCCCTTCAAATGCCCCAGACAATTTGGCCCTCTCTGCTTTACTGCGCACTCTATCCTCAAAAGCACCTTTTTTCACTCTCGGAAGCCTCCCCAGCAAAAAAGACAAACGTCCAGCTTTTGCTGCCACAGCAAAGGTGCCAGCGGGGAAAAGTCATGCTGGTCCTCACTGCCTCCTGGAACCCTTTCAAATGCCCCAGACAATTTGGCCCTCTCTGCTTTACTGCGCACTCTATCCTCAAAAGCACCTTTTTTCACTCTCGGCAGCCTCTCCAGCAAAAAAGACAAACTATCAGCTTTTGCTGCCACAGCAAAGGTGCCAGCGGGGAAAAGTCATGCTGGTCCTCACTGCCTCCTGGAACCCCTTCAAATGCCCCAGACAATTTGGCCCTCTCTGCTTTCCTGCGCACTCTATCCTCAAAAGCACCTTTTTTCACTCTCGGCAGCCTCCGCAGCAAAAAAGACAAACGTCCAGCTTTTGTTGCCACAGCAAAGGTGCCAGCGGGGAAAAGTCATGCTGGTCCTCACTGCCTCCTGGAACCCCTTCAAATGCCCCAGACAATTTGGCCCTCTCTGCTTTCCTGCGCACTCTATCCTCAAAAGCACCTTTTTTCACTCTCGGCAGACTCCCCAGCAAAAAAGACAAACGTCCAGCTTTTGTTGCCACAGCAAAGGTGCCAGCGGGGAAAAGTCATGCTGGTCCTCACTGCCTCCTGGAACCCCTTCAAATGCCCTAGACAATTTGGCCCTCTCTGCTTTCCTACGCACTCTATCCTCAAAAGCACCTTTTTTCACTCTCGGCACCCTCCGCAGCAAAAAAGACAAACGTCCAGCTTTTGCTGCCACAGCAAAGGTGCCAGCGGGGAAAAGTCATGCTGCTACTCACTACCTCCTGGAACCCCTTCAAATGCCCCAGACAATTTGGCCCTCTCTGCTTTCCTGCGCACTCTATCCTCAAAAGCAACTTTTTTCACTCTTGGCAGCCTCTCCAGCAAAAAAGACAAATGTCCAGCTTTTGCTGCCACAGCAAAGGTGCCAGCGGGGAAAAGTCATGCTGGTCCTCACTGCCTCCTGGAACCCCTTCAAATGCCCCAGACAATTTGGCCCTCTCTGCTTTCCTGCGCACTCTATCCTCAAAAGCACCTTTTTTCACTCACTGAAGACTCTGTAGCAAAAAAGACAAACGTCCAGCTTTTGCTGCCACAGCAAAGGTGCCAGCGGGGAAAAGTCATGCTGGTCCTCACTGCCTCCTGGAACCCCTTCAAATGCCCCACACAATTTGGCCCTCTCTGCTTTCCTGCGCACTCTATCCTCAAAAGCACCTTTTTTCACTCTCGGCAGCCTCCGCAGCAAAAAAGACAAACGTCCAGCTTTTGCTGCCACAGCAAAGGTGCCAGCGGGGAAAAGTCATGCTGGTCCTCACTGCCTCCTGGAACCCCTTCAAATGCCCCAGACAATTTGGCCCTCTCTGCTTTCCTGCGCACTCTATCCTCAAAAGCACCTTTTTTCACTCTCGGGAGACTCTCCAGCAAAAAAGACAAACGTCCAGCTTTTGCTGCCACAGCAAAGGTGCCAGCGGGGAAAAGTCATGCTGGTCCTCACTGCCTCCTGGAACCCCTTCAAATGCCCCAGACAATTTGGCCCTCTCTGCTTTCCTGCGCACTCTATCCTCAAAAGCACCTTTTTTTACTCATGGTAGCCTCCCCAGCAAAAAAGACAAACGTCCACCTTTTGTTGCCACAGCAAAGGTGCCAGCGGGGAAAAGTCATGCTGGTCCTCACTGCCTCCTGGAACCCCTTCAAATGCCCCAGACAATTTGGCCCTCTCTGCTTTCCTGCGCACTCTATCCTCAAAAGCACCTTTTTTCACTCTCGGCAGCCTCTCCAGCAAAAAAGACAAACTTCCAGCTTTTGCTGCCACAGCAAAGGTGCCAGCGGGGAAAAGTGATGCTGGTCCTCACTGCCTCCTGGAACCCCTTCAAATGCCCCAGACAATTTGGCCCTCTCTGCTTTCCTGCGCACTCTATCCTCAAAAGCACCTTTTTTAACTCTTGGCAGCCTCCACAGCAAAAAAGAAAAACGTCCAGCTTTTGCTGCCACAGCAAAGGTGCCAGCGGGGAAAACTCATGCTGGTCCTCACTACCTCCTGGAACCCCTTCAAATGCCCCAGACAATTTGGCCCTCTCTGCTTTCCTGCGCACTCTATCCTCAAAAGCACCTTTTTTCACTCTCGAATGCCTCCCCAGCAAAAAAGACAAACGTCCAGCTTTTGTTGCCACAGCAAAGGTGCCAGCGGGGAAAAGTGATGCTGGTCCTCACTGCCTCCTGGAACCCCTTCAAATGCCCCAGACAATTTGGCCCTCTCTGCTTTCCTGCGCACTCTATCCTCAAAAGCACCTTTTTTCACTCTCGGCAGCCTCCCCAGCAAAAAAGACAAACGTCCAGCTTTTGTTGCCACAGCAAAGGTGCCAGCGGGGAGAAAAGTCATGCTGGTCCTTACTGCCTCCTGGAACCCCTTCAAATGCTCCAGACAATTTGGCCCTCTCTGCTTTCCTGCGCACTCTATCCTCAAAAGCACCTTTTCCAGTCTGGGCAGCCTCAGCAGCAAAAAAGACAAACGTCCAGCTTTTGCTGCCACAGCGAAGGTGCCAGCGGGAAAAGTCATGCTGGTCCTCACTGCCTCCTGGAACCCCTTCAAATGCCCCAGACAATTTGGCCCCCTCTGCTTTCCTGCGCACTCTATCCTCAAAAGCACCTTTTTTCACTCTCGGCAGCCTCTCCAGCAAAAAAGACAAACTTCCAGCTTTTGCTGCCACAGCAAAGGTGCCAGCGGGGAAAAGTGATGCTGGTCCTCACTGCCTCCTGGAACCCCTTCAAATGCCCCAGACAATTTTGCCCTCTCTGCTTTCCTGTGCACTCTATCCTCAAAGCACCTTTTTTCACTCTCGGCAGCCTCCGCAGCAAAAAAAGACAAACGTCCAGCTTTTGCTGCCACAGCAAAGGTGCCAGCGGGGAAAAGTCATGCTGGTCCTCACTGCCTCCTGGAACCCCTTCAAATGCCCCACACAATTTGGCCTCTCTGCTTTCCTGCGCACTCTATCCTCAAAAGCACCTTTTTTCACTCTCCGCAGCCTCCGCAGCAAAAAAGACAAACGTCCAGCTTTTGCTGCCACAGCAAAGGTGCCAGCGGGGAAAAGTCATGCTGGTCCTCACTGCCTCCTGGAACCCCTTCAAATGCCCCAGACAATTTGGCCCTCTCTGCTTTCCTGCGCACTCTATCCTCAAAAGCACCTTTTTTCACTCTCGGCAGCCCTCCCCAGCAAAAAAGACAAACGTCCACCTTTTGTTGCGACAGCAAAGGTGCCAGCGGGGAAAAGTCATGCTGGTCCTCACTGCCTCCTGGAACCCCTTCAAATGCCCCACACAATTTGGCCCTCTCTGCTTTCCTGCGCACTTTATCCTCAAAAGCACCTTTTTTCACTCTCGGCAGCCTCCCCAGCAAAAAAGACAAACGTCCAGCTTTTGCTGCCACAGCAAAGGTGCCAGCGGGGAAAAGTCATGCTGGTCCTCACTGCCTCCTGGAACCCCTTCAAATGCCCTAGACAATTTGACTCTCTCCTGCTTTCCTGCGCACTCTATCCTCAAAAGCACCTTTTTTCACTCTCGGCACCCTCCGCAGCAAAAAAGACAAACGTCCAGCTTTTGCTGCCACAGCAAGGTGCCAGCGGGGAAAAGTCATGCTGCTACTCACTGCCTCCTGGAACCCCTTCAAATGCCCCAGACAATTTGGCCCTCTCTGCTTTCCTGCGCACTCTATCCTCAAAAGCACCTTTTTTCACTCTCGGCAGCCTCCGCAGCAAAAAAGACAAACGTCCAGCTTTTGCTGCCACAGCAAAGGTGCCAGCGGGGAAAAGTCATGCTGGTCCTCACTGCCTCCTGGAACCCCTTCAAATGCCCCAGACAATTTGGCCCTCTCTGCTTTCCTGCGCACTCTATCCTCAAAAGCACCTTTTTTCACTCACTGAAGACTCTGTAGCAAAAAAGACAAACGTCCAGCTTTTGCTGCCACAGCGAAGGTGCCAGCGGGGAAAAGTCATGCTGGTCCTCACTGCCTCCTGGAACCCCTTCAAATGCCCCACACAATTTGGCCCTCTCTGCTTTCCTGCGCACTCTATCCTCAAAAGCACCTTTTTTCACTCTCGGCAGCCTCCGCAGCAAAAAGACAAACGTCCAGCTTTTGCTGCCACAGCAAAGGTGCAGCGGGGAAAAGTCATGCTGGTCCTCACTGCCTCCTGGAACCCCTTCAAATGCCCCAGACAATTTGGCCCTCTCTCTGCTTCCTGCGCACTCTATCCTCAAAAGCACCTTTTTTCACTCTCGGGAGACCTCTCCAGCAAAAAGACAAACGTCCAGCTTTTGCTGCCACAGCAAAGGTGCCAGCGGGGAAAAGTCATGCTGGTCCTCACTGCCTCCTGGAACCCCTTCAAATGCCCCAGACAATTTGGCCCTCTCTGCTTTCCTGCGCACTCTATCCTCAAAAGCACCTTTTTTTACTCTTGGCAGCCTCCCCAGCAAAAAAGACAAACGTCCACCATTGTTGCCACAGCAAAGGTGCCAGCGGGGAAAAGTTCATGCTGGTCCTCACTGCCTCCTGGAACCCCTTCAAATGCCCCAGACAATTTGGCCCTCTCTGCTTTCCTGCGCACTCTATCCTCAAAAGCACCTTTTTTCACTCTCGGCAGCCTCCGCAGCAAAAAAGACAAACGTCCAGCTTTTGCTGCCACAGCAAAGGTGCCAGCGGAGAAAAGTCATGCTGGTCCTCACTGCCTCCTGGAACCCCTTCAAATGCTCCAGACAATTTGGCCCTCTCTGCTTTCCTGCCACTCTATCCTCAAAAGCACCTTTTTTAACTCTTGGCAGCCTCCACAGCAAAAAAGAAAAACGTCCAGCTTTTGCTGCCACAGCAAAGGTGCCAGCGGGGAAAACTCATGCTGGTCCTCACTACCTCCTGGAACCCCTTCAAATGCCCCAGACAATTTGGCCCTCTCTGCTTTCCTGCGCACTCTATCCTCAAAAGCACCTTTTTTCACTCTCGGCAGCCTCTCCAGCAAAAAAGACAAACGTCCAGCTTTTGCTGCCACAGCAAAGGTGCCAGCGGGGAAAAGTCATGCTGGTCCTCACTGCCTCCTGGAACCCCTTCAAATGCCCCAGACAATTTGGCCCTCTCTGCTTTCCTGCGCACTCTATCCTCAAAAGCACCTTTTTTCACTCTCGGCAGCCTCCGCAGCAAAAAAGACAAACGTCCAGCTTTTGCTGCCACAGCAAAGGTGCCAGCGGGGAAAAGTCATGCTGGTCCTCACTGCCTCCTGGAACCCCTTCAAATGCCCCAGACAATTTGGCCCTCTCTGCTTTCCTGCGCACTCTATCCTCAAAAGCACCTTTTTTAACTCTTGGCAGCCTCCCCAGCAAAAAAGACAAACGTCCAGCTTTTGTTGCCACAGCAAAGGTGCCAGCGGGGAAAAGTCATGCTGGTCCTCACTGCCTCCTGGAACCCCTTCAAATGCTCCAGACAATTTGGCCCTCTCTGCTTTCCTGCGCACTCTATCCTCAAAAGCACCTTTTTCCAGTCTGGGCAGCCTCAGCAGCAAAAAAGACAAACGTCCAGCTTTTGCTGCCACAGCGAAGGTGCCAGCGGGGAAAAGTCATGCTGGTCCTCACTGCCTCCTGGAACCCCTTCAAATGCCCCAGACAATTTGGCCCTCTCTGCTTTCCTGCGCACTCTATCCTCAAAAGCACCTTTTTTCACTCTCGGCAGCCTCCGCAGCAAAAAAGACAAACGTCCAGCTTTTGCTGCCACAGCAAAGGTGCCAGCGGGGAAAAGTCATGCTGGTCCTCACTGCCTCCTGGAACCCCTTCAAATGCCCTAGATAATTTGGCCCTCTCTGCTTTCCTGCGCACTCTATCCTCAAAAGCACCTTTTCTCAATCTTGGCAGCCTACCCAGCAAAAAAGACAAACGTCCAGCTTTTGCTGCCACAGCAAAGGTGCCAGCGGGGAAAAGTCATGCTGGTCCTCACTGCCTCCTGGAACCCCTTCAAATGCCCCAGACAATTTGGCCCTCTCTGCTTTCCTGCGCACTCTATCCTCAAAAGCACCTTTTTTCACTCTCGGCAGCCTCCGCAGCAAAAAAGACAAACGTCCAGCTTTTGCTGCCACAGCAAAGGTGCCAGCGGGGAAAAGTCATGCTGGTCCTCACTGCCTCCTGGAACCCCTTCAAATGCCCCAGACAATTTGGCCCTCTCTGCTTTCCTGCGCACTCTATCCTCAAAAGCACCTTTTTTCACTCTCGGCAGCCTCCCCAGCAAAAAAGACAAACGTCCAGCTTTTGTTGCCACAGCACAGCAAAGGTGCCAGCGGGGAAAAGTCATGCTGGTCCTCACTGCCTCCTGGAACCCCTTCAAATGCTCCAGACAATTTGGCCCTCTCTGCTTTCCTGCGCACTCTATCCTCAAAAGCACCTTTTTCCAGTCTGGGCAGCCTCAGCAGCAAAAAAGACAAACGTCCAGCTTTTGCTGCCACAGCGAAGGTGCCAGCGGGGAAAAGTCATGCTGGTCCTCACTGCCTCCTGGAACCCCTTCAAATGCCCCAGACAATTTGGCCCTCTCTGCTTTCCTGCGCACTTTATCCTCAAAAGCACCTTTTTTCACTCTCGGCAGCCTCCGCAGCAAAAAAGACAAACGTCCAGCTTTTGCTGCCACAGCAAAGGTGCCAGCGGGGAAAAGTCATGCTGGTCCTCACTGCCTCCTGGAACCCCTTCAAATGCCCTAGAAAATTTGGCCCTCTCTGCTTTCCTGTGCACTCTATCCTCAAAAGCACCTTTTCTCAATCTTGGCAGCCTCCCCAGCAAAAAAGACAAACGTCCAGCTTTTGCTGCCACAGCAAAGGTGCCAGCGGGGAAAAGTCATGCTGGTCCTCACTGCCTCCTGGAACCCCTTCAAATGCCCCAGACAATTTGGCCCCCTCTGCTTTCCTGCGCACTCTATCCTCAAAAGCACCTTTTTTCACTCTCGGCAGCCTCTCCAGCAAAAAAGACAAACTTCCAGCTTTTGCTGCCACAGCAAAGGTGCCAGCGGGGAAAAGTGATGCTGGTCCTCACTGCCTCCTGGAACCCCTTCAAATGCCCCAGACAATTTGGCCCTCTCTGCTTTCCTGTGCACTCTATCCTCAAAAGCACCTTTTTTCACTCTCGGCAGCCTCCGCAGCAAAAAAGACAAACGTCCAGCTTTTGCTGCCACAGCAAAGGTGCCAGCGGGGAAAAGTCATGCTGGTCCTCACTGCCTCCTGGAACCCCTTCAAATGCCCCACACAATTTGGCCCTCTCTGCTTTCCTGCGCACTCTATCCTCAAAAGCACCTTTTTTCACTCTCCGCAGCCTCAGCAGCAAAAAAGACAAACGTCCAGCTTTTGCTGCCACAGCAAAGGTGCCAGCGAGGAAAACTCATGCTGGTCCTCACTGCCTCCTGGAACCCCTTCAAATGCCCCAGACAATTTGGCCCTCTCTGCTTTCCTGCGCACTCTATCCTCAAAAGCACCTTTTTTCACTCTCGGCAGCCTCCCCAGCAAAAAAGACAAACGTCCACCTTTTGTTGCGACAGCAAAGGTGCCAGCGGGGAAAAGTCATGCTGGTCCTCACTGCCTCCTGGAACCCCTTCAAATGCCCCAGACAATTTGGCCCTCTCTGCTTTCCTGAGCACTCTATCCTCAAAAGCACCTTTTTTCACTCTCGGCAGCCTCTCCAGCAAAAAAGACAAACGTCCAGCTTTTGCTGCCACAGCAAAGGTGCCAGCGGGGAAAAGTCATGCTGGTCCTCACTGCCTCCTGGAACCCCTTCAAATGCCCCAGACAATTTGGCCCTCTCTGCTTTCCTGTGCACTCTATCCTCAAAAGCACCTTTTTTCACTCTCGGCAGCCTCCGCAGCAAAAAAGACAAACGTCCAGCTTTTGCTGCCACAGCAAAGGTGCCAGCGGGGAAAAGTCATGCTGGTCCTCACTGCCTCCTGGAACCCCTTCAAATGCCCCACACAATTTGGCCCTCTCTGCTTTCCTGCGCACTCTATCCTCAAAAGCACCTTTTTTCACTCTCCGCAGCCTCAGCAGCAAAAAAGACAAACGTCCAGCTTTTGCTGCCACAGCAAAGGTGCCAGCGAGGAAAACTCATGCTGGTCCTCACTGCCTCCTGGAACCCCTTCAAATGCCCCAGACAATTTGGCCCTCTCTGCTTTCCTGCGCACTCTATCCTCAAAAGCACCTTTTTTCACTCTCGGCAGCCTCCCCAGCAAAAAAGACAAACGTCCACCTTTTGTTGCGACAGCAAAGGTGCCAGCGGGGAAAAGTCATGCTGGTCCTCACTGCCTCCTGGAACCCCTTCAAATGCCCCAGACAATTTGGCCCTCTCTGCTTTCCTGAGCACTCTATCCTCAAAAGCACCTTTTTTCACTCTCGGCAGCCTCTCCAGCAAAAAAGACAAACTTCCAGCTTTTGCTGCCACAGCAAAGGTGCCAGCGGGGAAAAGTGATGCTGGTCCTCATTGCCTCCTGGAACCCCTTCAAATGCCCCAGACAATTTGGCCCTCTCTGCTTTCCTGCGCACTCTATCCTCAAAAGCACCTTTTTTCACTCTCGGCAGCCTCCCCAGCAAAAAAGACAAACGTCCAGCTTTTGCTGCCACAGCAAAGGTGCCAGCGGGGAAAAGTCATGCTGGTCCTCACTGCCTCCTGGAACCCCTTCAAATGCCCCAGACAATTTGGCCCTCTCTGCTTTCCTGCGCACTCTATCCTCAAAAGCACCTTTTTTCACTCTCGGCAGCCTCCGCAGCAAAAAAGACAAACGTCCAGCTTTTGCTGCCACAGCAAAGGTGCCAGCGGGGAAAAGTCATGCTGGTCCTCACTACCTCCTGGAACCCCTTCAAATGCCCCAGACAATTTGGCCCTCTCTGCTTTCCTGCGCACTCTATCCTCAAAAGCACCTTTTTTCACTCTTGGCAGCCTCCACAGCAAAAAAGAAAAACGTCCAGCTTTTGCTGCCACAGCAAAGGTGCCAGCGGGGAAAACTCATGCTGGTCCTCACTACCTCCTGGAACCCCTTCAAATGCCCCAGACAATTTGGCCCTCTCTGCTTTCCTGCGCACTCTATCCTCAAAAGCACCTTTTTTCACTCTCGGCAGCCTCTCCAGCAAAAAAGACAAACGTCCAGCTTTTGCTGCCACAGCAAAGGTGCCAGCGGGGAAAAGTCATGCTGGTCCTCACTGCCTCCTGGAACCCCTTCAAATGCCCCAGACAATTTGGCCCTCTCTGCTTTCCTGCGCACTCTATCCTCAAAAGCACCTTTTTTCACTCTCGGCAGCCTCCGCAGCAAAAAAGACAAACGTCCAGCTTTTGCTGCCACAGCAAAGGTGCCAGCGGGGAAAAGTCATGCTGGTCCTCACTGCCTCCTGGAACCCCTTCAAATGCCCCAGACAATTTGGCCCTCTCTGCTTTCCTGCGCACTCTATCCTCAAAAGCACCTTTTTTAACTCTTGGCAGCCTCCCCAGCAAAAAAGACAAACGTCCAGCTTTTGTTGCCACAGCAAAGGTGCCAGCGGGGAAAAGTCATGCTGGTCCTCACTGCCTCCTGGAACCCCTTCAAATGCTCCAGACAATTTGGCCCTCTCTGCTTTCCTGCGCACTCTATCCTCAAAAGCACCTTTTTCCAGTCTGGGCAGCCTCAGCAGCAAAAAAGACAAACGTCCAGCTTTTGCTGCCACAGCGAAGGTGCCAGCGGGGAAAAGTCATGCTGGTCCTCACTGCCTCCTGGAACCCCTTCAAATGCCCCAGACAATTTGGCCCTCTCTGCTTTCCTGCGCACTCTATCCTCAAAAGCACCTTTTTTCACTCTCGGCAGACTCCCCAGCAAAAAAGACAAACGTCCAGCTTTTGTTGCCACAGCAAAGGTGCCAGCGGGGAAAAGTCATGCTGGTCCTCACTGCCTCCTGGAACCCCTTCAAATGCCCTAGACAATTTGGCTCTCTCTGCTTTCCTACGCACTCTATCCTCAAAAGCACCTTTTTTCACTCTCGGCACCCTCCGCAGCAAAAAAGACAAACGTCCAGCTTTTGCTGCCACAGCAAAGGTGCCAGCGGGGAAAAGTCATGCTGCTACTCACTACCTCCTGGAACCCCTTCAAATGCCCCAGACAATTTGGCCCTCTGTGCTTTCCTGCGCACTCTATCCTCAAAAGCAACTTTTTTCACTCTTGGCAGCCTCTCCAGCAAAAAAGACAAAAGTCCAGCTTTTGCTGCCACAGCAAAGGTGCCAGCGGGGAAAAGTCATGCTGGTCCTCACTGCCTCCTGGAACCCCTTCAAATGCCCCACACAATTTGGCCCTCTCTGCTTTCCTGCGCACTCTATCCTCAAAAGCACCTTTTTTCACTCACTGAAGACTCTGTAGCAAAAAAGACAAACGTCCAGCTTTTGCTGCCACAGCAAAGGTGCCAGCGGGGAAAACTCATGCTGGTCCTCACTGCCTCCTGGAACCCCTTCAAATGCCCCACACAATTTGGCCCTCTCTGCTTTCCTGCGCACTCTATCCTCAAAAGCACCTTTTTTCACTCTAGGCAGCCTCCGCAGCAAAAAAGACAAACGTCCAGCTTTTGCTGCCACAGCAAAGGTGCCAGCGGGGAAAAGTCATGCTGGTCCTCACTGCCTCCTGGAACCCCTTCAAATGCCCCAGACAATTTGGCCCTCTCTGCTTTCCTGCGCACTCTATCCTCAAAAGCACCTTTTTTTACTCTTGGCAGCCTCCCCAGCAAAAAAGACAAACGTCCACCTTTTGTTGCCACAGCAAAGGTGCCAGCGGGGAAAAGTCATGCTGGTCCTCACTGCCTCCTGGAACCCCTTCAAATGCTCCAGACAATTTGGCCCTCTCTGCTTTCCTGCGCACTCTATCCTCAAAAGCACCTTTTTTCACTCTCGGTAGCCTCTGCAGCAAAAAAGACAAACGTCCAGCTTTTGCTGCCACATCAAAGGTGCCAGCGGGGAAAAGTGATGCTGGTCCTCACTGCCTCCTGGAACCCCTTCAAATGCCCCAGACAATTTGGCCCTCTCTGCTTTACTGCGCACTCTATCCTCAAAAGCACCTTTTTTCACTCTCGGAAGCCTCCCCAGCAAAAAAGACAAACGTCCAGCTTTTGCTGCCACAGCAAAGGTGCCAGCGGGGAAAAGTCATGCTGGTCCTCACTGCCTCCTGGAACCCTTTCAAATGCCCCAGACAATTTGGCCCTCTCTGCTTTACTGCGCACTCTATCCT
Source organism: Vanellus vanellus (assembly GCF_965231255.1). NCBI lineage: Eukaryota > Metazoa > Chordata > Aves > Charadriiformes > Charadriidae > Vanellus > Vanellus vanellus. The sequence continues at coordinate 43,221 of NW_028127997.1, read as the reverse complement.
CAAAAGCACCTTTTTTCACTCTCGGCAGCCTCTCCAGCAAAAAAGACAAACTATCAGCTTTTGCTGCCACAGCAAAGGTGCCAGCGGGGAAAAGTCATGCTGGTCCTCACTGCCTCCTGGAACCCCTTCAAATGCCCCAGACAATTTGGCCCTCTCTGCTTTCCTGCGCACTCTATCCTCAAAAGCACCTTTTTTCACTCTCGGCAGCCTCCGCAGCAAAAAAGACAAACGTCCAGCTTTTGTTGCCACAGCAAAGGTGCCAGCGGGGAAAAGTCATGCTGGTCCTCACTGCCTCCTGGAACCCCTTCAAATGCCCCAGACAATTTGGCCCTCTCTGCTTTCCTGCGCACTCTATCCTCAAAAGCACCTTTTTTCACTCTCGGCAGACTCCCCAGCAAAAAAGACAAACGTCCAGCTTTTGTTGCCACAGCAAAGGTGCCAGCGGGGAAAAGTCATGCTGGTCCTCACTGCCTCCTGGAACCCCTTCAAATGCCCTAGACAATTTGGCCCTCTCTGCTTTCCTACGCACTCTATCCTCAAAAGCACCTTTTTTCACTCTCGGCACCCTCCGCAGCAAAAAAGACAAACGTCCAGCTTTTGCTGCCACAGCAAAGGTGCCAGCGGGGAAAAGTCATGCTGCTACTCACTACCTCCTGGAACCCCTTCAAATGCCCCAGACAATTTGGCCCTCTCTGCTTTCCTGCGCACTCTATCCTCAAAAGCAACTTTTTTCACTCTTGGCAGCCTCTCCAGCAAAAAAGACAAATGTCCAGCTTTTGCTGCCACAGCAAAGGTGCCAGCGGGGAAAAGTCATGCTGGTCCTCACTGCCTCCTGGAACCCCTTCAAATGCCCCAGACAATTTGGCCCTCTCTGCTTTCCTGCGCACTCTATCCTCAAAAGCACCTTTTTTCACTCACTGAAGACTCTGTAGCAAAAAAGACAAACGTCCAGCTTTTGCTGCCACAGCAAAGGTGCCAGCGGGGAAAAGTCATGCTGGTCCTCACTGCCTCCTGGAACCCCTTCAAATGCCCCACACAATTTGGCCCTCTCTGCTTTCCTGCGCACTCTATCCTCAAAAGCACCTTTTTTCACTCTCGGCAGCCTCCGCAGCAAAAAAGACAAACGTCCAGCTTTTGCTGCCACAGCAAAGGTGCCAGCGGGGAAAAGTCATGCTGGTCCTCACTGCCTCCTGGAACCCCTTCAAATGCCCCAGACAATTTGGCCCTCTCTGCTTTCCTGCGCACTCTATCCTCAAAAGCACCTTTTTTCACTCTCGGGAGACTCTCCAGCAAAAAAGACAAACGTCCAGCTTTTGCTGCCACAGCAAAGGTGCCAGCAGGGAAAAGTCATGCTGGTCCTCACTGCCTCCTGGAACCCCTTCAAATGCCCCAGACAATTTGGCCCTCTCTGCTTTCCTGCGCACTCTATCCTCAAAAGCACCTTTTTTTACTCATGGTAGCCTCCCCAGCAAAAAAGACAAACGTCCACCTTTTGTTGCCACAGCAAAGGTGCCAGCGGGGAAAAGTCATGCTGGTCCTCACTGCCTCCTGGAACCCCTTCAAATGCCCCAGACAATTTGGCCCTCTCTGCTTTCCTGCGCACTCTATCCTCAAAAGCACCTTTTTTCACTCTCGGCAGCCTCTCCAGCAAAAAAGACAAACTTCCAGCTTTTGCTGCCACAGCAAAGGTGCCAGCGGGGAAAAGTGATGCTGGTCCTCACTGCCTCCTGGAACCCCTTCAAATGCCCCAGACAATTTGGCCCTCTCTGCTTTCCTGCGCACTCTATCCTCAAAAGCACCTTTTTTAACTCTTGGCAGCCTCCACAGCAAAAAAGAAAAACGTCCAGCTTTTGCTGCCACAGCAAAGGTGCCAGCGGGGAAAACTCATGCTGGTCCTCACTACCTCCTGGAACCCCTTCAAATGCCCCAGACAATTTGGCCCTCTCTGCTTTCCTGCGCACTCTATCCTCAAAAGCACCTTTTTTCACTCTCGAATGCCTCCCCAGCAAAAAAGACAAACGTCCAGCTTTTGTTGCCACAGCAAAGGTGCCAGCGGGGAAAAGTGATGCTGGTCCTCACTGCCTCCTGGAACCCCTTCAAATGCCCCAGACAATTTGGCCCTCTCTGCTTTCCTGCACACTCTATCCTCAAAAGCACCTTTTTTCACTCTCGGCAGCCTCCCCAGCAAAAAAGACAAACGTCCAGCTTTTGTTGCCACAGCAAAGGTGCCAGCGGGGAAAAGTCATGCTGGTCCTTACTGCCTCCTGGAACCCCTTCAAATGCTCCAGACAATTTGGCCCTCTCTGCTTTCCTGCGCACTCTATCCTCAAAAGCACCTTTTTCCAGTCTGGGCAGCCTCAGCAGCAAAAAAGACAAACGTCCAGCTTTTGCTGCCACAGCGAAGGTGCCAGCGGGGAAAAGTCATGCTGGTCCTCACTGCCTCCTGGAACCCCTTCAAATGCCCCAGACAATTTGGCCCCCTCTGCTTTCCTGCGCACTCTATCCTCAAAAGCACCTTTTTTCACTCTCGGCAGCCTCTCCAGCAAAAAAGACAAACTTCCAGCTTTTGCTGCCACAGCAAAGGTGCCAGCGGGGAAAAGTGATGCTGGTCCTCACTGCCTCCTGGAACCCCTTCAAATGCCCCAGACAATTTTGCCCTCTCTGCTTTCCTGTGCACTCTATCCTCAAAAGCACCTTTTTTCACTCTCGGCAGCCTCCGCAGCAAAAAAGACAAACGTCCAGCTTTTGCTGCCACAGCAAAGGTGCCAGCGGGGAAAAGTCATGCTGCTACTCACTACCTCCTGGAACCCCTTCAAATGCCCCAGACAATTTGGCCCTCTCTGCTTTCCTGCGCACTCTATCCTCAAAAGCAACTTTTTTCACTCTTGGCAGCCTCTCCAGCAAAAAAGACAAATGTCCAGCTTTTGCTGCCACAGCAAAGGTGCCAGCGGGGAAAAGTCATGCTGGTCCTCACTGCCTCCTGGAACCCCTTCAAATGCCCCAGACAATTTGGCCCTCTCTGCTTTCCTGCGCACTCTATCCTCAAAAGCACCTTTTTTCACTCACTGAAGACTCCCCAGCAAAAAAGACAAACGTCCAGCTTTTGCTGCCACAGCAAAGGTGCCAGCGGGGAAAAGTCATGCTGGTCCTCACTGCCTCCTGGAACCCCTTCAAATGCCCCACACAATTTGGCCCTCTCTGCTTTCCTGCGCACTCTATCCTCAAAAGCACCTTTTTTCACTCTCGGCAGCCTCCGCAGCAAAAAAGACAAACGTCCAGCTTTTGCTGCCACAGCAAAGGTGCCAGCGGGGAAAAGTCATGCTGGTCCTCACTGCCTCCTGGAACCCCTTCAAATGCCCCAGACAATTTGGCCCTCTCTGCTTTCCTGCGCACTCTATCCTCAAAAGCACCTTTTTTCACTCTCGGGAGACTCTCCAGCAAAAAAGACAAACGTCCAGCTTTTGCTGCCACAGCAAAGGTGCCAGCGGGGAAAAGTCATGCTGGTCCTCACTGCCTCCTGGAACCCCTTCAAATGCCCCAGACAATTTGGCCCTCTCTGCTTTCCTGCGCACTCTATCCTCAAAAGCACCTTTTTTTACTCATGGTAGCCTCCCCAGCAAAAAAGACAAACGTCCACCTTTTGTTGCCACAGCAAAGGTGCCAGCGGGGAAAAGTCATGCTGGTCCTCACTGCCTCCTGGAACCCCTTCAAATGCCCCAGACAATTTGGCCCTCTCTGCTTTCCTGCGCACTCTATCCTCAAAAGCACCTTTTTTCACTCTCGGCAGCCTCTCCAGCAAAAAAGACAAACTTCCAGCTTTTGCTGCCACAGCAAAGGTGCCAGCGGGGAAAAGTGATGCTGGTCCTCACTGCCTCCTGGAACCCCTTCAAATGCCCCAGACAATTTGGCCCTCTCTGCTTTCCTGCGCACTCTATCCTCAAAAGCACCTTTTTTAACTCTTGGCAGCCTCCACAGCAAAAAAGAAAAACGTCCAGCTTTTGCTGCCACAGCAAAGGTGCCAGCGGGGAAAACTCATGCTGGTCCTCACTACCTCCTGGAACCCCTTCAAATGCCCCAGACAATTTGGCCCTCTCTGCTTTCCTGCGCACTCTATCCTCAAAAGCACCTTTTTTCACTCTCGAATGCCTCCCCAGCAAAAAAGACAAACGTCCAGCTTTTGTTGCCACAGCAAAGGTGCCAGCGGGGAAAAGTGATGCTGGTCCTCACTGCCTCCTGGAACCCCTTCAAATGCCCCAGACAATTTGGCCCTCTCTGCTTTCCTGCACACTCTATCCTCAAAAGCACCTTTTTTCACTCTCGGCAGCCTCCCCAGCAAAAAAGACAAACGTCCAGCTTTTGTTGCCACAGCAAAGGTGCCAGCGGGGAAAAGTCATGCTGGTCCTTACTGCCTCCTGGAACCCCTTCAAATGCTCCAGACAATTTGGCCCTCTCTGCTTTCCTGCGCACTCTATCCTCAAAAGCACCTTTTTCCAGTCTGGGCAGCCTCAGCAGCAAAAAAGACAAACGTCCAGCTTTTGCTGCCACAGCGAAGGTGCCAGCGGGGAAAAGTCATGCTGGTCCTCACTGCCTCCTGGAACCCCTTCAAATGCCCCAGACAATTTGGCCCCCTCTGCTTTCCTGCGCACTCTATCCTCAAAAGCACCTTTTTTCACTCTCGGCAGCCTCTCCAGCAAAAAAGACAAACTTCCAGCTTTTGCTGCCACAGCAAAGGTGCCAGCGGGGAAAAGTGATGCTGGTCCTCACTGCCTCCTGGAACCCCTTCAAATGCCCCAGACAATTTTGCCCTCTCTGCTTTCCTGTGCACTCTATCCTCAAAAGCACCTTTTTTCACTCTCGGCAGCCTCCGCAGCAAAAAAGACAAACGTCCAGCTTTTGCTGCCACAGCAAAGGTGCCAGCGGGGAAAAGTCATGCTGGTCCTCACTGCCTCCTGGAACCCCTTCAAATGCCCCACACAATTTGGCCCTCTCTGCTTTCCTGCGCACTCTATCCTCAAAAGCACCTTTTTTCACTCTCCGCAGCCTCCGCAGCAAAAAAGACAAACGTCCAGCTTTTGCTGCCACAGCAAAGGTGCCAGCGGGGAAAAGTCATGCTGGTCCTCACTGCCTCCTGGAACCCCTTCAAATGCCCCAGACAATTTGGCCCTCTCTGCTTTCCTGCGCACTCTATCCTCAAAAGCACCTTTTTTCACTCTCGGCAGCCTCCCCAGCAAAAAAGACAAACGTCCACCTTTTGTTGCGACAGCAAAGGTGCCAGCGGGGAAAAGTCATGCTGGTCCTCACTGCCTCCTGGAACCCCTTCAAATGCCCCAGACAATTTGGCCCTCTCTGCTTTCCTGCGCACTTTATCCTCAAAAGCACCTTTTTTCACTCTCGGCAGCCTCCCCAGCAAAAAAGACAAACGTCCAGCTTTTGCTGCCACAGCAAAGGTGCCAGCGGGGAAAAGTCATGCTGGTCCTCACTGCCTCCTGGAACCCCTTCAAATGCCCTAGACAATTTGACTCTCTCTGCTTTCCTGCGCACTCTATCCTCAAAAGCACCTTTTTTCACTCTCGGCACCCTCCGCAGCAAAAAAGACAAACGTCCAGCTTTTGCTGCCACAGCAAAGGTGCCAGCGGGGAAAAGTCATGCTGCTACTCACTGCCTCCTGGAACCCCTTCAAATGCCCCAGACAATTTGGCCCTCTCTGCTTTCCTGCGCACTCTATCCTCAAAAGCACCTTTTTTCACTCTCGGCAGCCTCCGCAGCAAAAAAGACAAACGTCCAGCTTTTGCTGCCACAGCAAAGGTGCCAGCGGGGAAAAGTCATGCTGGTCCTCACTGCCTCCTGGAACCCCTTCAAATGCCCCAGACAATTTGGCCCTCTCTGCTTTCCTGCGCACTCTATCCTCAAAAGCACCTTTTTTCACTCACTGAAGACTCTGTAGCAAAAAAGACAAACGTCCAGCTTTTGCTGCCACAGCGAAGGTGCCAGCGGGGAAAAGTCATGCTGGTCCTCACTGCCTCCTGGAACCCCTTCAAATGCCCCACACAATTTGGCCCTCTCTGCTTTCCTGCGCACTCTATCCTCAAAAGCACCTTTTTTCACTCTCGGCAGCCTCCGCAGCAAAAAAGACAAACGTCCAGCTTTTGCTGCCACAGCAAAGGTGCCAGCGGGGAAAAGTCATGCTGGTCCTCACTGCCTCCTGGAACCCCTTCAAATGCCCCAGACAATTTGGCCCTCTCTGCTTTCCTGCGCACTCTATCCTCAAAAGCACCTTTTTTCACTCTCGGGAGACTCTCCAGCAAAAAAGACAAACGTCCAGCTTTTGCTGCCACAGCAAAGGTGCCAGCGGGGAAAAGTCATGCTGGTCCTCACTGCCTCCTGGAACCCCTTCAAATGCCCCAGACAATTTGGCCCTCTCTGCTTTCCTGCGCACTCTATCCTCAAAAGCACCTTTTTTTACTCTTGGCAGCCTCCCCAGCAAAAAAGACAAACGTCCACCATTGTTGCCACAGCAAAGGTGCCAGCGGGGAAAAGTCATGCTGGTCCTCACTGCCTCCTGGAACCCCTTCAAATGCCCCAGACAATTTGGCCCTCTCTGCTTTCCTGCGCACTCTATCCTCAAAAGCACCTTTTTTCACTCTCGGCAGCCTCCGCAGCAAAAAAGACAAACGTCCAGCTTTTGCTGCCACAGCAAAGGTGCCAGCGGAGAAAAGTCATGCTGGTCCTCACTGCCTCCTGGAACCCCTTCAAATGCTCCAGACAATTTGGCCCTCTCTGCTTTCCTGCGCACTCTATCCTCAAAAGCACCTTTTTTAACTCTTGGCAGCCTCCACAGCAAAAAAGAAAAACGTCCAGCTTTTGCTGCCACAGCAAAGGTGCCAGCGGGGAAAACTCATGCTGGTCCTCACTACCTCCTGGAACCCCTTCAAATGCCCCAGACAATTTGGCCCTCTCTGCTTTCCTGCGCACTCTATCCTCAAAAGCACCTTTTTTCACTCTCGTCAGCCTCTCCAGCAAAAAAGACAAACGTCCAGCTTTTGCTGCCACAGCAAAGGTGCCAGCGGGGAAAAGTCATGCTGGTCCTCACTGCCTCCTGGAACCCCTTCAAATGCCCCAGACAATTTGGCCCTCTCTGCTTTCCTGCGCACTCTATCCTCAAAAGCACCTTTTTTCACTCTCGGCAGCCTCCGCAGCAAAAAAGACAAACGTCCAGCTTTTGCTGCCACAGCAAAGGTGCCAGCGGGGAAAAGTCATGCTGGTCCTCACTGCCTCCTGGAACCCCTTCAAATGCCCCAGACAATTTGGCCCTCTCTGCTTTCCTGCGCACTCTATCCTCAAAAGCACCTTTTTTAACTCTTGGCAGCCTCCCCAGCAAAAAAGACAAACGTCCAGCTTTTGTTGCCACAGCAAAGGTGCCAGCGGGGAAAAGTCATGCTGGTCCTCACTGCCTCCTGGAACCCCTTCAAATGCCCTAGATAATTTGGCCCTCTCTGCTTTCCTGCGCACTCTATCCTCAAAAGCACCTTTTCTCAATCTTGGCAGCCTACCCAGCAAAAAAGACAAACGTCCAGCTTTTGCTGCCACAGCAAAGGTGCCAGCGGGGAAAAGTCATGCTGGTCCTCACTGCCTCCTGGAACCCCTTCAAATGCCCCAGACAATTTGGCCCTCTCTGCTTTCCTGCGCACTCTATCCTCAAAAGCACCTTTTTTCACTCTCGGCAGCCTCCGCAGCAAAAAAGACAAACGTCCAGCTTTTGCTGCCACAGCAAAGGTGCCAGCGGGGAAAAGTCATGCTGGTCCTCACTGCCTCCTGGAACCCCTTCAAATGCCCCAGACAATTTGGCCCTCTCTGCTTTCCTGCGCACTCTATCCTCAAAAGCACCTTTTTTCACTCTCGGCAGCCTCCCCAGCAAAAAAGACAAACGTCCAGCTTTTGTTGCCACAGCACAGCAAAGGTGCCAGCGGGGAAAAGTCATGCTGGTCCTCACTGCCTCCTGGAACCCCTTCAAATGCTCCAGACAATTTGGCCCTCTCTGCTTTCCTGCGCACTCTATCCTCAAAAGCACCTTTTTCCAGTCTGGGCAGCCTCAGCAGCAAAAAAGACAAACGTCCAGCTTTTGCTGCCACAGCGAAGGTGCCAGCGGGGAAAAGTCATGCTGGTCCTCACTGCCTCCTGGAACCCCTTCAAATGCCCCAGACAATTTGGCCCTCTCTGCTTTCCTGCGCACTTTATCCTCAAAAGCACCTTTTTTCACTCTCGGCAGCCTCCGCAGCAAAAAAGACAAACGTCCAGCTTTTGCTGCCACAGCAAAGGTGCCAGCGGGGAAAAGTCATGCTGGTCCTCACTGCCTCCTGGAACCCCTTCAAATGCCCTAGAAAATTTGGCCCTCTCTGCTTTCCTGTGCACTCTATCCTCAAAAGCACCTTTTCTCAATCTTGGCAGCCTCCCCAGCAAAAAAGACAAACGTCCAGCTTTTGCTGCCACAGCAAAGGTGCCAGCGGGGAAAAGTCATGCTGGTCCTCACTGCCTCCTGGAACCCCTTCAAATGCCCCAGACAATTTGGCCCCCTCTGCTTTCCTGCGCACTCTATCCTCAAAAGCACCTTTTTTCACTCTCGGCAGCCTCTCCAGCAAAAAAGACAAACTTCCAGCTTTTGCTGCCACAGCAAAGGTGCCAGCGGGGAAAAGTGATGCTGGTCCTCACTGCCTCCTGGAACCCCTTCAAATGCCCCAGACAATTTGGCCCTCTCTGCTTTCCTGTGCACTCTATCCTCAAAAGCACCTTTTTTCACTCTCGGCAGCCTCCGCAGCAAAAAAGACAAACGTCCAGCTTTTGCTGCCACAGCAAAGGTGCCAGCGGGGAAAAGTCATGCTGGTCCTCACTGCCTCCTGGAACCCCTTCAAATGCCCCACACAATTTGGCCCTCTCTGCTTTCCTGCGCACTCTATCCTCAAAAGCACCTTTTTTCACTCTCCGCAGCCTCAGCAGCAAAAAAGACAAACGTCCAGCTTTTGCTGCCACAGCAAAGGTGCCAGCGAGGAAAACTCATGCTGGTCCTCACTGCCTCCTGGAACCCCTTCAAATGCCCCAGACAATTTGGCCCTCTCTGCTTTCCTGCGCACTCTATCCTCAAAAGCACCTTTTTTCACTCTCGGCAGCCTCCCCAGCAAAAAAGACAAACGTCCACCTTTTGTTGCGACAGCAAAGGTGCCAGCGGGGAAAAGTCATGCTGGTCCTCACTGCCTCCTGGAACCCCTTCAAATGCCCCAGACAATTTGGCCCTCTCTGCTTTCCTGAGCACTCTATCCTCAAAAGCACCTTTTTTCACTCTCGGCAGCCTCTCCAGCAAAAAAGACAAACTTCCAGCTTTTGCTGCCACAGCAAAGGTGCCAGCGGGGAAAAGTGATGCTGGTCCTCATTGCCTCCTGGAACCCCTTCAAATGCCCCAGACAATTTGGCCCTCTCTGCTTTCCTGCGCACTCTATCCTCAAAAGCACCTTTTTTCACTCTCGGCAGCCTCCCCAGCAAAAAAGACAAACGTCCAGCTTTTGCTGCCACAGCAAAGGTGCCAGCGGGGAAAAGTCATGCTGGTCCTCACTGCCTCCTGGAACCCCTTCAAATGCCCCAGACAATTTGGCCCTCTCTGCTTTCCTGCGCACTCTATCCTCAAAAGCACCTTTTTTCACTCTCGGCAGCCTCCGCAGCAAAAAAGACAAACGTCCAGCTTTTGCTGCCACAGCAAAGGTGCCAGCGGGGAAAAGTCATGCTGGTCCTCACTACCTCCTGGAACCCCTTCAAATGCCCCAGACAATTTGGCCCTCTCTGCTTTCCTGCGCACTCTATCCTCAAAAGCACCTTTTTTCACTCTTGGCAGCCTCCACAGCAAAAAAGAAAAACGTCCAGCTTTTGCTGCCACAGCAAAGGTGCCAGCGGGGAAAACTCATGCTGGTCCTCACTACCTCCTGGAACCCCTTCAAATGCCCCAGACAATTTGGCCCTCTCTGCTTTCCTGCGCACTCTATCCTCAAAAGCACCTTTTTTCACTCTCGGCAGCCTCTCCAGCAAAAAAGACAAACGTCCAGCTTTTGCTGCCACAGCAAAGGTGCCAGCGGGGAAAAGTCATGCTGGTCCTCACTGCCTCCTGGAACCCCTTCAAATGCCCCAGACAATTTGGCCCTCTCTGCTTTCCTGCGCACTCTATCCTCAAAAGCACCTTTTTTCACTCTCGGCAGCCTCCGCAGCAAAAAAGACAAACGTCCAGCTTTTGCTGCCACAGCAAAGGTGCCAGCGGGGAAAAGTCATGCTGGTCCTCACTGCCTCCTGGAACCCCTTCAAATGCCCCAGACAATTTGGCCCTCTCTGCTTTCCTGCGCACTCTATCCTCAAAAGCACCTTTTTTCACTCTCGGCAGCCTCCCCAGCAAAAAAGACAAACGTCCAGCTTTTGTTGCCACAGCACAGCAAAGGTGCCAGCGGGGAAAAGTCATGCTGGTCCTCACTGCCTCCTGGAACCCCTTCAAATGCTCCAGACAATTTGGCCCTCTCTGCTTTCCTGCGCACTCTATCCTCAAAAGCACCTTTTTCCAGTCTGGGCAGCCTCAGCAGCAAAAAAGACAAACGTCCAGCTTTTGCTGCCACAGCGAAGGTGCCAGCGGGGAAAAGTCATGCTGGTCCTCACTGCCTCCTGGAACCCCTTCAAATGCCCCAGACAATTTGGCCCTCTCTGCTTTCCTGCGCACTCTATCCTCAAAAGCACCTTTTTTCACTCTCGGCAGCCTCCGCAGCAAAAAAGACAAACGTCCAGCTTTTGCTGCCACAGCAAAGGTGCCAGCGGGGAAAAGTCATGCTGGTCCTCACTGCCTCCTGGAACCCCTTCAAATGCCCTAGATAATTTGGCCCTCTCTGCTTTCCTGCGCACTCTATCCTCAAAAGCACCTTTTCTCAATCTTGGCAGCCTACCCAGCAAAAAAGACAAACGTCCAGCTTTTGCTGCCACAGCAAAGGTGCCAGCGGGGAAAAGTCATGCTGGTCCTCACTGCCTCCTGGAACCCCTTCAAATGCCCCAGACAATTTGGCCCTCTCTGCTTTCCTGCGCACTCTATCCTCAAAAGCACCTTTTTTCACTCTCGGCAGCCTCCGCAGCAAAAAAGACAAACGTCCAGCTTTTGCTGCCACAGCAAAGGTGCCAGCGGGGAAAAGTCATGCTGGTCCTCACTGCCTCCTGGAACCCCTTCAAATGCCCCAGACAATTTGGCCCTCTCTGCTTTCCTGCGCACTCTATCCTCAAAAGCACCTTTTTTCACTCTCGGCAGCCTCCCCAGCAAAAAAGACAAACGTCCAGCTTTTGTTGCCACAGCACAGCAAAGGTGCCAGCGGGGAAAAGTCATGCTGGTCCTCACTGCCTCCTGGAACCCCTTCAAATGCTCCAGACAATTTGGCCCTCTCTGCTTTCCTGCGCACTCTATCCTCAAAAGCACCTTTTTCCAGTCTGGGCAGCCTCAGCAGCAAAAAAGACAAACGTCCAGCTTTTGCTGCCACAGCGAAGGTGCCAGCGGGGAAAAGTCATGCTGGTCCTCACTGCCTCCTGGAACCCCTTCAAATGCCCCAGACAATTTGGCCCTCTCTGCTTTCCTGCGCACTTTATCCTCAAAAGCACCTTTTTTCACTCTCGGCAGCCTCCGCAGCAAAAAAGACAAACGTCCAGCTTTTGCTGCCACAGCAAAGGTGCCAGCGGGGAAAAGTCATGCTGGTCCTCACTGCCTCCTGGAACCCCTTCAAATGCCCTAGAAAATTTGGCCCTCTCTGCTTTCCTGTGCACTCTATCCTCAAAAGCACCTTTTCTCAATCTTGGCAGCCTCCGCAGCAAAAAAGACAAACGTCCAGCTTTTGCTGCCACAGCAAAGGTGCCAGCGGGGAAAAGTCATGCTGGTCCTCACTGCCTCCTGGAACCCCTTCAAATGCCCCAGACAATTTGGCCCCCTCTGCTTTCCTGCGCACTCTATCCTCAAAAGCACCTTTTTTCACTCTCGGCAGCCTCTCCAGCAAAAAAGACAAACTTCCAGCTTTTGCTGCCACAGCAAAGGTGCCAGCGGGGAAAAGTGATGCTGGTCCTCACTGCCTCCTGGAACCCCTTCAAATGCCCCAGACAATTTGGCCCTCTCTGCTTTCCTGTGCACTCTATCCTCAAAAGCACCTTTTTTCACTCTCGGCAGCCTCCGCAGCAAAAAAGACAAACGTCCAGCTTTTGCTGCCACAGCAAAGGTGCCAGCGGGGAAAAGTCATGCTGGTCCTCACTGCCTCCTGGAACCCCTTCAAATGCCCCACACAATTTGGCCCTCTCTGCTTTCCTGCGCACTCTATCCTCAAAAGCACCTTTTTTCACTCTCCGCAGCCTCAGCAGCAAAAAAGACAAACGTCCAGCTTTTGCTGCCACAGCAAAGGTGCCAGCGAGGAAAACTCATGCTGGTCCTCACTGCCTCCTGGAACCCCTTCAAATGCCCCAGACAATTTGGCCCTCTCTGCTTTCCTGCGCACTCTATCCTCAAAAGCACCTTTTTTCACTCTCGGCAGCCTCCCCAGCAAAAAAGACAAACGTCCACCTTTTGTTGCGACAGCAAAGGTGCCAGCGGGGAAAAGTCATGCTGGTCCTCACTGCCTCCTGGAACCCCTTCAAATGCCCCAGACAATTTGGCCCTCTCTGCTTTCCTGAGCACTCTATCCTCAAAAGCACCTTTTTTCACTCTCGGCAGCCTCTCCAGCAAAAAAGACAAACTTCCAGCTTTTGCTGCCACAGCAAAGGTGCCAGCGGGGAAAAGTGATGCTGGTCCTCATTGCCTCCTGGAACCCCTTCAAATGCCCCAGACAATTTGGCCCTCTCTGCTTTCCTGCGCACTCTATCCTCAAAAGCACCTTTTTTCACTCTCGGCAGCCTCCCCAGCAAAAAAGACAAACGTCCAGCTTTTGCTGCCACAGCAAAGGTGCCAGCGGGGAAAAGTCATGCTGGTCCTCACTGCCTCCTGGAACCCCTTCAAATGCCCCAGACAATTTGGCCCTCTCTGCTTTCCTGCGCACTCTATCCTCAAAAGCACCTTTTTTCACTCTCGGCAGCCTCCGCAGCAAAAAAGACAAACGTCCAGCTTTTGCTGCCACAGCAAAGGTGCCAGCGGGGAAAAGTCATGCTGGTCCTCACTACCTCCTGGAACCCCTTCAAATGCCCCAGACAATTTGGCCCTCTCTGCTTTCCTGCGCACTCTATCCTCAAAAGCACCTTTTTTCACTCTCGGCAGCCTCCGCAGCAAAAAAGACAAACGTCCAGCTTTTGCTGCCACAGCAAAGGTGCCAGCGGGGAAAAGTCATGCTGGTCCTCACTGCCTCCTGGAACCCCTTCAAATGCCCCAGACAATTTGGCCCTCTCTGCTCTCCTGCGCACTTTATCCTCAAAAGCACCTTTTTCACTCTCGGCAGCCTCCCCAGCAAAAAAGACAAACGTCCAGCTTTTGCTGCCACAGCAAAGGTGCCAGCGGGGAAAAGTCATGCTGGTCCTCACTGCCTCCTGGAACCCCTTCAAATGCCCTAGACAATTTGGCTCTCTCTGCTTTCCTGTGCACTCTATCCTCAAAAGCACCTTTTCTCAATCTTGGCAGCCTCCCCAGCAAAAAAGACAAACTTCCAGCTTTTGCTGCCACAGCAAAGGTGCCAGCGGGGAAAAGTGATGCTGGTCCTCACTGCCTCCTGGAACCCCTTCAAATGCCCCAGACAATTTTGCCCTCTCTGCTTTCCTGCGCACTCTATCCTCAAAAGCACCTTTTTTCACTCTCGGAAGCCTCCCCAGCAAAAAAGACAAACGTCCAGCTTTTGCTGCCACAGCAAAGGTGCCAGCGGGGAAAACTCATGCTGGTCCTCACTACCTCCTGGAACCCCTTCAAATGCCCCAGACAATTTGGCCCTCTCTGCTTTCCTGCGCACTCTAGCCTCAAAAGAACCTTTTTTCACTCTCGGCAGCCTCCGCAGCAAAAAAGACAAACGTCCAGCTTTTGCTGCCACAGCAAAGGTGCCAGCGGGGAAAAGTCATGCTGGTCCTCACTGCCTCCTGGAACCCCTTCAAATGCCCCAGACAATTTGGCCCTCTCTGCTTTCCTGCGCACTCTATCCCCAAAAGCACCTTTTTTCACTCTCGGAAGCCTCCCCAGCAAAAAAGACAAACGTCCAGCTTTTGCTGCCACAGCAAAGGTGCCAGCGGGGAAAACTCATGCTGGTCCTCACTACCTCCTGGAACCCCTTCAAATGCCCCAGACAATTTGGCCCTCTCTGCTTTCCTGCGCACTCTATCCTCAAAAGCACCTTTTTTCACTCTCGGCAGCCTCCGCAGCAAAAAAGACAAACGTCCAGCTTTTGCTGCCACAGCAAAGGTGCCAGCGGGGAAAAGTCATGCTGGTCCTCACTGCCTCCTGGAACCCCTTCAAATGCCCCAGACAATTTGGCTCTCTCTGCTTTCCTGCGCACTCTATCCTCAAAAGCACCTTTTTTCACTCTCGAATGCCTCCCCAGCAAAAAAGACAAACGTCCAGCTTTTGCTGCCACATCAAAGGTGCCAGCGGGGAAAAGTCATGCTGGTCCTCACTGCCTCCTGGAACCCCTTCAAATGCCCCACACAATTTGGCCCTCTCTGCTTTCCTGCGCACTCTATCCTCAAAAGCACCTTTTTTCACTCTCGGCAGCCTCCCCAGCAAAAAAGACAAACGTCCAGCTTTTGCTGCCACAGCAAAGGTGCCAGCGGGGAAAAGTCATGCTGGTCCTCACTGCCTCCTGGAACCCCTTCAAATGCCCCAGACAATTTGGCCCTCTCTGCTTTCCTGCGCACTCTATCCTCAAAAGCACCTTTTCTCAATCTTGGCAGCCTCCCCAGCAAAAAAGACAAACTTCCAGCTTTTGCTGCCACAGCAAAGGTGCCAGCGGGGAAAAGTGATGCTGGTCCTCACTGCCTCCTGGAACCCCTTCAAATGCCCCAGACAATTTTGCCCTCTCTGCTTTCCTGCGCACTCTATCCTCAAAAGCACCTTTTTTCACTCTCGGAAGCCTCCCCAGCAAAAAAGACAAACGTCCAGCTTTTGCTGCCACAGCAAAGGTGCCAGCGGGGAAAACTCATGCTGGTCCTCACTACCTCCTGGAACCCCTTCAAATGCCCCAGACAATTTGGCCCTCTCTGCTTTCCTGCGCACTCTAGCCTCAAAAGAACCTTTTTTCACTCTCGGCAGCCTCCGCAGCAAAAAAGACAAACGTCCAGCTTTTGCTGCCACAGCAAAGGTGCCAGCGGGGAAAAGTCATGCTGGTCCTCACTGCCTCCTGGAACCCCTTCAAATGCCCCAGACAATTTGGCCCTCTCTGCTTTCCTGCGCACTCTATCCCCAAAAGCACCTTTTTTCACTCTCGGAAGCCTCCCCAGCAAAAAAGACAAACGTCCAGCTTTTGCTGCCACAGCAAAGGTGCCAGCGGGGAAAACTCATGCTGGTCCTCACTACCTCCTGGAACCCCTTCAAATGCCCCAGACAATTTGGCCCTCTCTGCTTTCCTGCGCACTCTATCCTCAAAAGCACCTTTTTTCACTCTCGGCAGCCTCCGCAGCAAAAAAGACAAACGTCCAGCTTTTGCTGCCACAGCAAAGGTGCCAGCGGGGAAAAGTCATGCTGGTCCTCACTGCCTCCTGGAACCCCTTCAAATGCCCCAGACAATTTGGCTCTCTCTGCTTTCCTGCGCACTCTATCCTCAAAAGCACCTTTTTTCACTCTCGGCAGCCTCCCCAGCAAAAAAAGACAAACGTCCAGCTTTTGCTGCCACAGCAAAGGTGCCAGCGGGGAAAAGTCATGCTGGTCCTCACTGCCTCCTGGAACCCCTTCAAATGCCCCAGACAATTTTGCCCTCTCTGCTTTCCTGCGCACTCTATCCTCAAAAGCACCTTTTTTCACTCTCGGAAGCCTCCCCAGCAAAAAAGACAAACGTCCAGCTTTTGCTGCCACAGCAAAGGTGCCAGCGGGGAAAACTCATGCTGGTCCTCACTACCTCCTGGAACCCCTTCAAATGCCCCAGACAATTTGGCCCTCTCTGCTTTCCTGCGCACTCTATCCCCAAAAGCACCTTTTTTCACTCTCGGAAGCCTCCCCAGCAAAAAAGACAAACGTCCAGCTTTTGCTGCCACAGCAAAGGTGCCAGCGGGGAAAACTCATGCTGGTCCTCACTACCTCCTGGAACCCCTTCAAATGCCCCAGACAATTTGGCCCTCTCTGCTTTCCTGCGCACTCTATCCTCAAAAGCACCTTTTTTCACTCTCGGCAGCCTCCGCAGCAAAAAAGACAAACGTCCAGCTTTTGCTGCCACAGCAAAGGTGCCAGCGGGGGAAAAGTCATGCTGGTCCTCACTGCCTCCTGGAACCCCTTCAAATGCCCCAGACAATTTGGCTCTCTCTGCTTTCCTGCGCACTCTATCCTCAAAAGCACCTTTTTTCACTCTCGAATGCCTCCCCAGCAAAAAAGACAAACGTCCAGCTTTTGCTGCCACATCAAAGGTGCCAGCGGGGAAAAGTCATGCTGGTCCTCACTGCCTCCTGGAACCCCTTCAAATGCCCCACACAATTTGGCCCTCTCTGCTTTCCTGCGCACTCTATCCTCAAAAGCACCTTTTTTCACTCTCGGCAGCCTCTGCAGCAAAAAAGACAAACGTCCAGCTTTTGCTGCCACAGCAAAGGTGCCAGCGGGGAAAAGTCATGCTGGTCCTCACTGCCTCCTGGAACCCCTTCAAATGCCCCAGACAATTTGGCCCTCTCTGCTTTCCTGCGCACTCTATCCTCAAAAGCACCTTTTTTCACTCTCGGCAGCCTCTCCAGCAAAAAAGACAAACTTCCAGCTTTTGCTGCCACAGCAAAGGTGCCAGCGGGGAAAAGTGATGCTGGTCCTCACTGCCTCCTGGAACCCCTTCAAATGCCCCAGACAATTTTGCCCTCTCTGCTTTCCTGCGCACTCTATCCTCAAAAGCACCTTTTTTCACTCTCGGCAGCCTCCCCAGCAAAAAAGACAAACGTCCAGCTTTTGCTGCCACAGCAAAGGTGCCAGCGGGGAAAAGTCATGCTGGTCCTCACTGCCTCCTGGAACCCCTTCAAATGCCCCAGACAATTTGGCCCTCTCTGCTTTCCTGCGCACTCTATCCTCAAAAGCACCTTTTTTCACTCTCGGCAGCCTCCGCAGCAAAAAAGACAAACGTCCAGCTTTTGCTGCCACAGCAAAGGTGCCAGCGGGGAAAAGTCATGCTGGTCCTCACTACCTCCTGGAACCCCTTCAAATGCCCCAGACAATTTGGCCCTCTCTGCTTTCCTGCGCACTCTATCCTCAAAAGCACCTTTTTTCACTCTCGGCAGCCTCCGCAGCAAAAAAGACAAACGTCCAGCTTTTGCTGCCACAGCAAAGGTGCCAGCGGGGAAAAGTCATGCTGGTCCTCACTGCCTCCTGGAACCCCTTCAAATGCCCCAGACAATTTGGCCCTCTCTGCTCTCCTGCGCACTTTATCCTCAAAAGCACCTTTTTTCACTCTCGGCAGCCTCCCCAGCAAAAAAGACAAACGTCCAGCTTTTGCTGCCACAGCAAAGGTGCCAGCGGGGAAAAGTCATGCTGGTCCTCACTGCCTCCTGGAACCCCTTCAAATGCCCTAGACAATTTGGCTCTCTCTGCTTTCCTGTGCACTCTATCCTCAAAAGCACCTTTTCTCAATCTTGGCAGCCTCCCCAGCAAAAAAGACAAACTTCCAGCTTTTGCTGCCACAGCAAAGGTGCCAGCGGGGAAAAGTGATGCTGGTCCTCACTGCCTCCTGGAACCCCTTCAAATGCCCCAGACAATTTTGCCCTCTCTGCTTTCCTGCGCACTCTATCCTCAAAAGCACCTTTTTTCACTCTCGGAAGCCTCCCCAGCAAAAAAGACAAACGTCCAGCTTTTGCTGCCACAGCAAAGGTGCCAGCGGGGAAAAGTCATGCTGGTCCTCACTACCTCCTGGAACCCCTTCAAATGCCCCAGACAATTTGGCCCTCTCTGCTTTCCTGCGCACTCTAGCCTCAAAAGAACCTTTTTTCACTCTCGGCAGCCTCCGCAGCAAAAAAGACAAACGTCCAGCTTTTGCTGCCACAGCAAAGGTGCCAGCGGGGAAAAGTCATGCTGGTCCTCACTGCCTCCTGGAACCCCTTCAAATGCCCCAGACAATTTGGCCCTCTCTGCTTTCCTGCGCACTCTATCCTCAAAAGCACCTTTTTTCACTCTCGAATGCCTCTCCAGCAAAAAAGACAAACGTCCAGCTTTTGCTGCCACAGCAAATGTGCCAGCGGGGAAAAGTCATGCTGGTCCTCACTGCCTCCTGGAACCCCTTCAAATGCCCCAGACAATTTGGCTCTCTCTGCTTTCCTGCGCACTCTATCCTCAAAAGCACCTTTTTTCACTCTCAGCAGCCTCCGCAGCAAAAAAGACAAACGTCCAGCTTTTGCTGCCACAGCAAAGGTGCCAGCGGGGAAAAGTCATGCTGGTCCTCACTGCCTCCTGGAACCCCTTCAAATGCCCCAGACAATTTGGCTCTCTCTGCTTTCCTGCGCACTCTATCCTCAAAAGCACCTTTTTCCAGTCTCGGCAGCCTCTGCAGCAAAAAAGACAAACGTCCAGCTTTTGCTGCCACAGCAAAGGTGCCAGCGGGGAAAAGTCATGCTGGTCCTCACTGCCTCCTGGAACCCCTTCAAATGCCCCAGACAATTTGGCCCTCTCTGCTTTCCTGCGCACTCTATCCCCAAAAGCACCTTTTTTCACTCTCTGCAGCCTCCGCAGCAAAAAAGAAAAACGTCCAGCTTTTGCTGCCACAGCAAAGGTGCCAGCGGGGAAAACTCATGCTGGTCCTCACTACCTCCTGGAACCCCTTCAAATGCCCCAGACAATTTGGCTCTCTCTGCTTTCCTGCGCACTCTATCCTCAAAAGCACCTTTTCTCAATCTTGGCAGCCTCCCCAGCAAAAAAGACAAACGTCCAGCTTTTGCTGCCACAGCAAAGGTGCCAGCGGGGAAAAGTCATGCTGGTCCTCACTGCCTCCTGGAACCCCTTCAAATGCCCCAGACAATTTGGCCCTCTCTGCTTTCCTGCGCACTCTATCCTCAAAAGCACCTTTTTTCACTCTCGGCAGCCTCTCCAGCAAAAAAGACAAACTTCCAGCTTTTGCTGCCACAGCAAAGGTGCCAGCGGGGAAAAGTCATGCTGGTCCTCACTGCCTCCTGGAACCCCTTCAAATGCCCCAGACAATTTGGCCCTCTCTGCTTTCCTGCGCACTCTATCCTCAAAAGCACCTTTTTTCACTCTCGGCAGCCTCCCCAGCAAAAAAGACAAACGTCCAGCTTTTGCTGCCACAGCAAAGGTGCCAGCGGGGAAAAGTCATGCTGGTCCTCACTGCCTCCTGGAACCCCTTCAAATGCCCCAGACAATTTGGCTCTCTCTGCTTTCCTGCGCACTCTATCCTTAAAAGCACCTTTTTTCACTCTCGGCAGCCTCCCCAGCAAAAAAGACAAACGTCCAGCTTTTGCTGCCACAGCAAAAGTGCCAGTGGGGAAAAGTCATGCTGGTCCTCACTACCTCCTGGAACCCCTTCAAATGCCCCAGACAATTTGGCCCTCTCTGCTTTCCTGCGCACTCTAGCCTCAAAAGCACCTTTTTTCACTCTCGGCAGCCTTCCCAGCAAAAAAGACAAACGTCCAGCTTTTGCTACCACAGTAAAGGTGCCAGTGGGGAAAAGTCATGCTGGTCCTCACTGCCTCCTGGAACCCCTTCAAATGCCCCAGACAATTTGGCCCTCTCTGCTTTCCTGCGCACTCTATCCTCAAAAGCACCTTTTTTCACTCTCGGCAGCCTCTGCAGCAAAAAAGACAAACGTCCAGCTTTTGCTGCCACAGCAAAGGTGCCAGCGGGGAAAAGTCATGCTGGTCCTCACTGCCTCCTGGAACCCCTTCAAATGCCCCAGACAATTTGGCCCTCTCTGCTTTCCTGCGCACTCTATCCTCAAAAGCACCTTTTTTCACTCTCGGCAGCCTCCCCAGCAAAAAAGACAAACGTCCAGCTTTTGCTGCCACAGCAAAGGTGCCAGCGGGGAAAAGTCATGCTGGTCCTCACTGCCTCCTGGAACCCCTTCAAATGCCCCAGACAATTTGGCCCTCTCTGCTTTCCTGCGCACTTTATCCTCAAAAGCACCTTTTTTCACTCTCGGCAGCCTCCCCAGCAAAAAAGACAAACGTCCAGCTTTTGCTGCCACAGCAAAGGTGCCAGCGGGGAAAAGTCATGCTGGTCCTCACTGCCTCCTGGAACCCCTTCAAATGCCCTAGACAATTTGGCTCTCTCTGCTTTCCTGTGCACTCTATCCTCAAAAGCACCTTTTCTCAATCTTGGCAGCCTCCCCAGCAAAAAAGACAAACGTCCAGCTTTTGCTGCCACAGCAAAGGTGCCAGCGGGGAAAAGTCATGCTGGTCCTCACTGCCTCCTGGAACCCCTTCAAATGCCCCAGACAATTTGGCCCTCTCTGCTTTCCTGCGCACTCTATCCTCAAAAGCACCTTTTTTCACTCTCGGCAGCCTCTCCAGCAAAAAAGACAAACTTCCAGCTTTTGCTGCCACAGCAAAGGTGCCAGCGGGGAAAAGTCATGCTGGTCCTCACTGCCTCCTGGAACCCCTTCAAATGCCCCAGACAATTTTGCCCTCTCTGCTTTCCTGCGCACTCTATCCTCAAAAGCACCTTTTTTCACTCTCGGCAGCCTCCCCAGCAAAAAAGACAAACGTCCAGCTTTTGCTGCCACAGCAAAGGTGCCAGCGGGGAAAAGTCATGCTGGTCCTCACTGCCTCCTGGAACCCCTTCAAATGCCCCAGACAATTTGGCTCTCTCTGCTTTCCTGCGCACTCTATCCTTAAAAGCACCTTTTTTCACTCTCGGCAGCCTCCCCAGCAAAAAAGACAAACGTCCAGCTTTTGCTGCCACAGCAAAAGTGCCAGTGGGGAAAAGTCATGCTGGTCCTCACTGCCTCCTGGAACCCCTTCAAATGCCCCAGACAATTTGGCCCTCTCTGCTTTCCTGCGCACTCTATCCCCAAAAGCACCTTTTTTCACTCTCGGAAGCCTCTGCAGCAAAAAAGACAAACGTCCAGCTTTTGCTGCCACAGCAAAGGTGCCAGCGGGGAAAAGTCATGCTGGTCCTCACTGCCTCCTGGAACCCCTTCAAATGCCCCAGACAATTTGGCCCTCTCTGCTTTCCTGCGCACTCTATCCCCAAAAGCACCTTTTTTCACTCTCGGAAGCCTCCCCAGCAAAAAAGACAAACGTCCAGCTTTTGCTGCCACAGCAAAGGTGCCAGCGGGGAAAACTCATGCTGGTCCTCACTACCTCCTGGAACCCCTTCAAATGCCCCAGACAATTTGGCCCTCTCTGCTTTCCTGCGCACTCTATCCTCAAAAGCACCTTTTTTCACTCTCGGCAGCCTCCGCAGCAAAAAAGACAAACGTCCAGCTTTTGCTGCCACAGCAAAGGTGCCAGCGGGGAAAAGTCATGCTGGTCCTCACTGCCTCCTGGAACCCCTTCAAATGCCCCAGACAATTTGGCTCTCTCTGCTTTCCTGCGCACTCTATCCTCAAAAGCACCTTTTTTCACTCTCGGCAGCCTCCGCAGCAAAAAAGACAAACGTCCAGCTTTTGCTGCCACAGCAAAGGTGCCAGCGGGGAAAAGTCATGCTGGTCCTCACTGCCTCCTGGAACCCCTTCAAATGCCCCACACAATTTGGCCCTCTCTGCTTTCCTGCGCACTCTATCCTCAAAAGCACCTTTTTTCACTCTCGGCAGCCTCCGCAGCAAAAAAGACAAACGTCCAGCTTTTGCTGCCACAGCAAAGGTGCCAGCGGGGAAAAGTCATGCTGGTCCTCACTGCCTCCTGGAACCCCTTCAAATGCCCCAGACAATTTGGCTCTCTCTGCTTTACTGCGCACTCTATCGTCAAAAGCACCTTTTTTCACTCTCGGCAGCCTCTCCAGCAAAAAAGACAAACTTACAGCTTTTGCTGCCACAGCAAAGGTGCCAGCGGGGAAAAGTCATGCTGGTCCTCACTGCCTCCTGGAACCCCTTCAAATGCCCCAGACAATTTGGCTCTCTCTGCTTTCCTGCGCACTCTATCCTCAAAAGCACCTTTTTTCACTCTCGGCAGCCTCCGCAGCAGAAAAGACAAACGTCCAGCTTTTGCTGCCACAGCAAAGGTGCCAGCGGGGAAAAGTCATGCTGGTCCTCACTGCCTCCTGGAACCCCTTCAAATGCCCCAGACAATTTGGCCCTCTCTGCTTTCCTGCGCACTCTATCCTCAAAAGCACCTTTTTTCACTCTCGGCAGCCTCCGCAGCAAAAAAGACAAACGTCCAGCTTTTGCTGCCACAGCAAAGGTGCCAGCGGGGAAAAGTCATGCTGGTCCTCACTGCCTCCTGAAACCCCTTCAAATGCCCCAGACAATTTGGCCCTCTCTGCTTTCCTGCGCACTCTATCCTCAAAAGCACCTTTTTTCACTCTCGAATGCCTCCCCAGCAAAAAAGACAAACGTCCAGCTTTTGCTGCCACAGCAAAGGTGCCAGCGGGGAAAAGTCATGCTGGTCCTCACTGCCTCCTGGAACCCCTTCAAATGCCCCAGACAATTTGGCCCTCTCTGCTTTCCTGCGCACTCTATCCTCAAAAGCACCTTTTTTCACTCTCGGCAGCCTCCGCAGCAAAAAAGACAAACGTCCAGCTTTTGCTGCCACAGCAAAGGTGCCAGCGGGGAAAAGTCATGCTGGTCCTCACTGCCTCCTGGAACCCCTTCAAATGCCCCAGACAATTTTGCCCTCTCTGCTTTCCTGCGCACTCTATCCCCAAAAGCACCTTTTTTCACTCTCTGCAGCCTCCGCAGCAAAAAAGAAAAACGTCCAGCTTTTGCTGCCACAGCAAAGGTGCCAGCGGGGAAAACTCATGCTGGTCCTCACTACCTCCTGGAACCCCTTCAAATGCCCCAGACAATTTGGCCCTCTCTGCTTTCCTGCGCACTCTATCCTCAAAAGCACCTTTTTTCACTCTCGGCAGCCTCCGCAGCAAAAAAGACAAACGTCCAGCTTTTGCTGCCACAGCAAAGGTGCCAGCGGGGAAAAGTCATGCTGGTCCTCACTGCCTCCTGGAACCCCTTCAAATGCCCCAGACAATTTGGCCCTCTCTGCTTTCCTGCGCACTTTATCCTCAAAAGCACCTTTTTTCACTCTCGGCAGCCTCCCCAGCAAAAAAGACAAACGTCCAGCTTTTGCTGCCACAGCAAAGGTGCCAGCGGGGAAAACTCATGCTGGTCCTCACTGCCTCCCGAACCCCTTCAAATGCCCTAGACAATTTGGCTCTCTCTGCTTTCCTGCGCACTCTATCCTCAAAAACACCTTTTCTCAATCTTGGCAGCCTCCCCAGCAAAAAAGACAAACGTCCAGCTTTTGCTGCCACAGCAAAGGTGCCAGCGGGGAAAAGTCATGCTGGTCCTCACTGCCTCCTGGAACCCCTTCAAATGCCCCAGACAATTTGGCCCTCTCTGCTTTCCTGCGCACTTTATCCTCAAAAGCACCTTTTTTCACTCTCGGCAGCCTCCCCAGCAAAAAAGACAAACGTCCAGCTTTTGCTGCCACAGCAAAGGTGCCAGCGGGGAAAAGTCATGCTGGTCCTCACTGCCTCCGGAACCCCTTCAAATGCCCTAGACAATTTGGCTCTCTCTGCTTTCCTGCGCACTCTATCCTCAAAAGCACCTTTTTTCACTCTCGGCAGCCTCTCCAGCAAAAAAAGACAAACGTCCAGCTTTTGCTGCCACAGCAAAGGTGCCAGCGGGGAAAAGTGATGCTGGTCCTCACTGCCTCCTGGAACCCCTTCAAATGCCCCAGACAATTTTGCCCTCTCTGCTTTCCTGCGCACTCTATCCTCAAAAGCACCTTTTTTCACTCTCGGAAGCCTCCGCAGCAAAAAAGACAAACGTCCAGCTTTTGCTGCCACAGCAAAGGTGCCAGCGGGGAAAACTCATGCTGGTCCTCACTACCTCCTGGAACCCCTTCAAATGCCCCAGACAATTTGGCCCTCTCTGCTTTCCTGCGCACTCTATCCTCAAAAGCACCTTTTTTCACTCTCGGCAGCCTCCGCAGCAAAAAAGACAAACGTCCAGCTTTTGCTGCCACAGCAAAGGTGCCAGCGGGGAAAAGTCATGCTGGTCCTCACTGCCTCCTGGAACCCCTTCAAATGCCCCACACAATTTGGCCCTCTCTGCTTTCCTGCACACTCTATCCTCAAAAGCACCTTTTTTCACTCTCGGCAGCCTCCGCAGCAAAAAAGACAAACGTCCAGCTTTTGCTGCCACAGCAAAGGTGCCAGCGGGGAAAAGTCATGCTGGTCCTCACTGCCTCCTGGAACCCCTTCAAATGCCCCAGACAATTTGGCCCTCTCTGCTTTCCTGCGCAATTTATCCTCAAAAGCACCTTTTTTCACTCTCGGCAGCCTCCGCAGCAAAAAAGACAAACGTCCAGCTTTTGCTGCCACAGCAAAGGTGCCAGCGGGGAAAAGTCATGCTGGTCCTCACTGCCTCCTGGAACCCCTTCAAATGCCCCAGACAATTTGGCTCTCTCTGCTTTCCTGCGCACTCTATCCTCAAAAGCACCTTTTTCCAGTCTCGGCAGCCTCCCCAGCAAAAAAGACAAACGTCCAGCTTTTGCTGCCACAGCAAAGGTGCCAGCGGGGAAAAGTCATGCTGGTCCTCACTGCCTCCTGGAACCCCTTCAAATGCCCTAGACAATTTGGCTCTCTCTGCTTTCCTGCGCACTCTATCCTCAAAAGCACCTTTTCTCAATCTTGGCAGCCTCCCCAGCAAAAAAGACAAACGTCCATCTTTTGCTGCCACAGCAAAGGTGCCAGCGGGGAAAAGTCATGCTGGTCCTCACTACCTCCTGGAACCCCTTCAAATGCCCCAGACAATTTGGCCCTCTCTGCTTTCCTGCGCACTCTATCCTCAAAAGCACCTTTTTTCACTCTCGGCAGCCTCTCCAGCAAAAAAGACAAACTTCCAGCTTTTGCTGCCACAGCA
Organism: Vanellus vanellus; assembly: GCF_965231255.1. Lineage (NCBI taxonomy): Eukaryota > Metazoa > Chordata > Aves > Charadriiformes > Charadriidae > Vanellus > Vanellus vanellus. Next base: position 18,073 of record NW_028127997.1, on the reverse strand, counting down.
AAGGTGCCAGCGGGGAAAAGTCATGCTGGTCCTCACTGCCTCCTGGAACCCCTTCAAATGCCCCAGACAATTTGGCCCTCTCTGCTTTCCTGCGCACTCTATCCTCAAAAGCACCTTTTTTCACTCTCGGCAGCCTCCCCAGCAAAAAAGACAAACGTCCAGCTTTTGCTGCCACAGCAAAGGTGCCAGCGGGGAAAAGTCATGCTGGTCCTCACTGCCTCCTGGAATCCCTTCAAATGCCCCAGACAATTTGGCTCTCTCTGCTTTCCTGCGCACTCTATCCTCAAAAGCACCTTTTTTCACTCTCGGCAGCCTCCGCAGCAAAAAAGACAAACGTCCAGCTTTTGCTGCCACAGCAAAGGTGCCAGCGGGGAAAAGTCATGCTGGTCCTCACTGCCTCCTGGAACCCCTTCAAATGCCCCAGACAATTTGGCTCTCTCTGCTTTCCTGCGCACTCTATCCTCAAAAGCACCTTTTTTCACTCTCGGCAGCCTCCCCAGCAAAAAAGACAAACGTCCAGCTTTTGCTGCCACAGCAAAGGTGCCAGCGGGGAAAAGTCATGCTGGTCCTCACTGCCTCCTGGAACCCCTTCAAATGCCCCAGACAATTTGGCCCTCTCTGCTTTCCTGCGCACTCTATCCTCAAAAGCACCTTTTTTCACTCTCTGCAGCCTCCGCAGCAAAAAAGTCAAACGTCCAGCTTTTGCTGCCACAGCAAAGGTGCCAGCGGGGAAAAGTCATGCTGGTCCTCACTGCCTCCTGGAACCCCTTCAAATGCCCCAGACAATTTGGCTCTCTCTGCTTTACTGCGCACTCTATCCTCAAAAGCACCTTTTTTCACTCTCGGCACCCTCCGCAGCAAAAAAGACAAACGTCCAGCTTTTGCTGCCACAGCAAAGGTGCCAGCGGGGAAAAGTCATGCTGGTCCTCACTGCCTCCTGGAATCCCTTCAAATGCCCCAGACAATTTGGCTCTCTCTGCTTTCCTGCGCACTCTATCCTCAAAAGCACCTTTTTTCACTCTCGGCAGCCTCCGCAGCAAAAAAGACAAACGTCCAGATTTTGCTGCCACAGCAAAGGTGCCAGCGGGGAAAAGTCATGCTGGTCCTCACTGCCTCCTGGAACCCCTTCAAATGCCCCAGACAATTTGGCCCTCTCTGCTTTCCTGCGCACTCTATCCTCAAAAGCACCTTTTTTCACTCTCGGCAGCCTCCGCAGCAAAAAAGACAAACGTCCAGCTTTTGCTGCCACAGCAAAGGTGCCAGCAGGGAAAAGTCATGCTGGTCCTCACTGCCTCCTGGGACCCCTTCAAATGCCCCAGACAATTTGGCCCTCTCTGCTTTCCTGCGCACTCTATCCTCAAAAGCACCTTTTTTCACTCTCGGCAGCCTCCCCAGCAAAAAAGACAAACGTCCAGCTTTTGCTGCCACAGCAAAGGTGCCAGCGGGGAAAAGTCATGCTGGTCCTCACTGCCTCCTGGAACCCCTTCAAATGCCCCAGACAATTTGGCCCTCTCTGCTTTCCTGCGCACTCTATCCTCAAAAGCACCTTTTTTCACTCTCGGCAGCCTCCCCAGCAAAAAAGACAAACTTCCAGCTTTTGCTGCCACAGCAAAGGTGCCAGCGGGGAAAAGTCATGCTGGTCCTCACTGCCTCCTGGAACCCCTTCAAATGCCCCAGACAATTTGGCCCTCTCTGCTTTCCTGCGCACTCTATCCTCAAAAGCACCTTTTTTCACTCTCGGCAGCCTCCCCAGCAAAAAAGACAAACGTCCAGCTTTTGCTGCCACAGCAAAGGTGCCAGCGGGGAAAACTCATGCTGGTCCTCACTACCTCCTGGAACCCCTTCAAATGCCCCAGACAATTTGGCCCTCTCGGCTTTCCTGCGCACTCTATCCTCAAAAGCACCTTTTTTCACTCTCGGCAGCCTCCGCAGCAAAAAAGACAAACGTCCAGCTTTTGCTGCCACAGCAAAGGTGCCAGCGGGGAAAAGTCATGCTGGTCCTCACTGCCTCCTGGAACCCCTTCAAATGCCCCAGACAATTTGGCCCTCTCTGCTTTCCTGCGCACTCTATCCTCAAAAGCACCTTTTTTCACTCTCGGCAGCCTCCCCAGCAAAAAAGACAAACGTCCAGCTTTTGCTGCCACAGCAAAGGTGCCAGCGCGGAAAAGTCATGCTGGTCCTCACTGCCTCTTGGAACCCCTTCAAATGCCCCAGACAATTTGGCTCTCTCTGCTTTACTGCGCACTCTATCCTCAAAAGCACCTTTTTTCACTCTCGGCAGCCTCCGCAGCAAAAAAGACAAACGTCCAGCTTTTGCTGCCACAGCAAAGGTGCCAGCGGGGAAAAGTCATGCTGGTCCTCACTGCCTCCTGGGACCCCTTCAAATGCCCCAGACAATTTGGCCCTCTCTGCTTTCCTGCGCACTCTATCCTCAAAAGCACCTTTTTTCACTCTCGGCAGCCTCCCCAGCAAAAAAGACAAACGTCCAGCTTTTGCTGCCACAGCAAAGGTGCCAGCGGGGAAAAGTCATGCTGGTCCTCACTGCCTCCTGGAACCCCTTCAAATGCCCCAGACAATTTGGCCCTCTCTGCTTTCCTGCGCACTCTATCCTCAAAAGCACCTTTTTTCACTCTCGGCAGCCTCCCCAGCAAAAAAGACAAACTTCCAGCTTTTGCTGCCACAGCAAAGGTGCCAGCGGGGAAAAGTCATGCTGGTCCTCACTGCCTCCTGGAACCCCTTCAAATGCCCCAGACAATTTGGCCCTCTCTGCTTTCCTGCGCACTCTATCCTCAAAAGCACCTTTTTTCACTCTCGGCAGCCTCCCCAGCAAAAAAGACAAACGTCCAGCTTTTGCTGCCACAGCAAAGGTGCCAGCGGGGAAAACTCATGCTGGTCCTCACTACCTCCTGGAACCCCTTCAAATGCCCCAGACAATTTGGCCCTCTCGGCTTTCCTGCGCACTCTATCCTCAAAAGCACCTTTTTTCACTCTCGGCAGCCTCCGCAGCAAAAAAGACAAACGTCCAGCTTTTGCTGCCACAGCAAAGGTGCCAGCGGGGAAAAGTCATGCTGGTCCTCACTGCCTCCTGGAACCCCTTCAAATGCCCCAGACAATTTGGCCCTCTCTGCTTTCCTGCGCACTCTATCCTCAAAAGCACCTTTTTTCACTCTCGGCAGCCTCCCCAGCAAAAAAGACAAACGTCCAGCTTTTGCTGCCACAGCAAAGGTGCCAGCGGGGAAAAGTCATGCTGGTCCTCACTGCCTCCTGGAACCCCTTCAAATGCCCCAGACAATTTGGCCCTCTCTGCTTTCCTGCGCACTCTATCCTGAAAAGCACCTTTTTTCACTCTCGGCAGCCTCCGCAGCAAAAAAGACAAACGTCCAGCTTTTGCTGCCACAGCAAAGGTGCCAGTGGGGAAAAGTCATGCTGGTCCTCACTGCCTCCTGGAACCCCTTCAAATGCCCCAGACAATTTGGCCCTCTCTGCTTTCCTGCGCACTCTATCCTCAAAAGCACCTTTTTTCACTCTCTGCAGCCTCCGCAACAAAAAAGACAAACGTCCAGCTTTTGCTGCCACAGCAAAGGTGCCAGCGCGGAAAAGTCATGCTGGTCCTCACTGCCTCCTGGAACCCCTTCAAATGCCCCAGACAATTTGGCTCTCTCTGCTTTACTGCGCACTCTATCCTCAAAAGCACCTTTTTTCACTCTCGGCAGCCTCCGCAGCAAAAAAGACAAACGTCCAGCTTTTGCTGCCACAGCAAAGGTGCCAGCGGGGAAAAGTCATGCTGGTCCTCACTGCCTCCTGGAACCCCTTCAAATGCCCCAGACAATTTGGCCCTCTCTGCTTTCCTGCGCACTCTATCCTCAAAAGCACCTTTTTTCACTCTCGGCAGCCTCCGCAGCAAAAAAGACAAACGTCCAGCTTTTGCTGCCACAGCAAAGGTGCCAGCGGGGAAAAGTCATGCTGGTCCTCACTGCCTCCTGGAACCCCTTCAAATGCCCCAGACAATTTGGCTCTCTCTGCTTTACTGCGCACTCTATCCTCAAAAGCACCTTTTTTCACTCTCGGCAGCCTCCGCAGCAAAAAAGACAAACGTCCAGCTTTTGCTGCCACAGCAAAGGTGCCAGCGGGGAAAAGTCATGCTGGTCCTCACTGCCTCCTGGAACCCCTTCAAATGCCCCAGACAATTTGGCCCTCTCTGCTTTCCTGCGCACTCTATCCTCAAAAGCACCTTTTTTCACTCTCGGCAGCCTCCCCAGCAAAAAAGACAAACGTCCAGCTTTTGCTGCCACAGCAAAGGTGCCAGCGGGGAAAAGTCATGCTGGTCCTCACTGCCTCCTGGAATCCCTTCAAATGCCCCAGACAATTTGGCTCTCTCTGCTTTCCTGCGCACTCTATCCTCAAAAGCACCTTTTTTCACTCTCGGCAGCCTCCGCAGCAAAAAAGACAAACGTCCAGCTTTTGCTGCCACAGCAAAGGTGCCAGCAGGGAAAAGTCATGCTGGTCCTCACTGCCTCCTGGAACCCCTTCAAATGCCCCAGACAATTTGGCCCTCTCTGCTTTCCTGCGCACTCTATCCTCAAAAGCACCTTTTTTCACTCTCTGCAGCCTCCGCAACAAAAAAGACAAACGTCCAGCTTTTGCTGCCACAGCAAAGGTGCCAGCGGGGAAAAGTCATGCTGGTCCTCACTGCCTCCTGGAACCCCTTCAAATGCCCCAGACAATTTGGCTCTCTCTGCTTTACTGCGCACTCTATCCTCAAAAGCACCTTTTTTCACTCTCGGCAGCCTCCGCAGCAAAAAAGACAAACGTCCAGCTTTTGCTGCCACAGCAAAGGTGCCAGCGGGGAAAAGTCATGCTGGTCCTCACTGCCTCCTGGAACCCCTTCAAATGCCCCAGACAATTTGGCCCTCTCTGCTTTCCTGCGCACTCTATCCTCAAAAGCACCTTTTTTCACTCTCGGCAGCCTCCGCAGCAAAAAAGACAAACGTCCAGCTTTTGCTGCCACAGCAAAGGTGCCAGCGGGGAAAAGTCATGCTGGTCCTCACTGCCTCCTGGAACCCCTTCAAATGCCCCAGACAATTTGGCTCTCTCTGCTTTACTGCGCACTCTATCCTCAAAAGCACCTTTTTTCACTCTCGGCAGCCTCCGCAGCAAAAAAGACAAACGTCCAGCTTTTGCTGCCACAGCAAAGGTGCCAGCGGGGAAAAGTCATGCTGGTCCTCACTGCCTCCTGGAACCCCTTCAAATGCCCCAGACAATTTGGCCCTCTCTGCTTTCCTGCGCACTCTATCCTCAAAAGCACCTTTTTTCACTCTCGAATGCCTCCCCAGCAAAAAAGACAAACGTCCAGCTTTTGCTGCCACAGCAAAGGTGCCAGCGGGGAAAAGTCATGCTGGTCCTCACTGCCTCCTGGAATCCCTTCAAATGCCCCAGACAATTTGGCTCTCTCTGCTTTCCTGCGCACTCTATCCTCAAAAGCACCTTTTTTCACTCTCGGCAGCCTCCGCAGCAAAAAAGACAAACGTCCAGCTTTTGCTGCCACAGCAAAGGTGCCAGCAGGGAAAAGTCATGTTGGTCCTCACTGCCTCCTGGGACCCCTTCAAATGCCCCAGACAATTTGGCCCTCTCTGCTTTCCTGCGCACTCTATCCTCAAAAGCACCTTTTTTCACTCTCGGCAGCCTCCCCAGCAAAAAAGACAAACGTCCAGCTTTTGCTGCCACAGCAAAGGTGCCAGCGGGGAAAAGTCATGCTGGTCCTCACTGCCTCCTGGAACCCCTTCAAATGCCCCAGACAATTTGGCCCTCTCTGCTTTCCTGCGCACTCTATCCTCAAAAGCACCTTTTTTCACTCTCGGCAGCCTCCGCAGCAAAAAAGACAAACGTCCAGCTTTTGCTGCCACAGCAAAGGTGCCAGCGGGGAAAAGTCATGCTGGTCCTCACTGCCTCCTGGAACCCCTTCAAATGCCCCAGACAATTTGGCCCTCTCTGCTTTCCTGCGCACTCTATCCTCAAAAGCACCTTTTTTCACTCTCGGTAGCCTCCGCAGCAAAAAAGAAAAACGTCCAGCTTTTGCTGCCACAGCAAAGGTGCCAGCGGGGAAAACTCATGCTGGTCCTCACTACCTCCTGGAACCCCTTCAAATGCCCCAGACAATTTGGCCCTCTCGGCTTTCCTGCGCACTCTATCCTCAAAAGCACCTTTTTTCACTCTCGGCAGCCTCCGCAGCAAAAAAGACAAACGTCCAGCTTTTGCTGCCACAGCAAAGGTGCCAGCGGGGAAAAGTCATGCTGGTCCTCACTGCCTCCTGGAACCCCTTCAAATGCCCCAGACAATTTGGCCCTCTCTGCTTTCCTGCGCACTCTATCCTCAAAAGCACCTTTTTTCACCTTCGGCAGCCTCCCCAGCAAAAAAGACAAACGTCCAGCTTTTGCTGCCACAGCAAAGGTGCCAGCGCGGAAAAGTCATGCTGGTCCTCACTGCCTCCTGGAACCCCTTCAAATGCCCCAGACAATTTGGCTCTCTCTGCTTTACTGCGCACTCTATCCTCAAAAGCACCTTTTTTCACTCTCGGCAGCCTCCGCAGCAAAAAAGACAAACGTCCAGCTTTTGCTGCCACAGCAAAGGTGCCAGCGGGGAAAAGTCATGCTGGTCCTCACTGCCTCCTGGAACCCCTTCAAATGCCCCAGACAATTTGGCCCTCTCTGCTTTCCTGCGCACTCTATCCTGAAAAGCACCTTTTTTCACTCTCGGCAGCCTCCGCAGCAAAAAAGACAAACTTCCAGCTTTTGCTGCCACAGCAAAGGTGCCAGCGGGGAAAAGTCATGCTGGTCCTCACTGCCTCCTGGAACCCCTTCAAATGCCCCAGACAATTTGGCTCTCTCTGCTTTCCTGCGCACTCTATCCTCAAAAGCACCTTTTTTCACTCTCGGCAGCCTCCCCAGCAAAAAAGAAAAACGTCCAGCTTTTGCTGCCACAGCAAAGGTGCCAGCGGGGAAAAGTCATGCTGGTCCTCACTGCCTCCTGGAACCCCTTCAAATGCCCCAGACAATTTGGCCCTCTCTGCTTTCCTGCGCACTCTATCCTCAAAAGCACCTTTTTTCACTCTCGGCAGCCTCCGCAGCAAAAAAGACAAACGTCCAGCTTTTGCTGCCACAGCAAAGGTGCCAGCGGGGAAAAGTCATGCTGGTCCTCACTGCCTCCTGGAACCCCTTCAAATGCCCCAGACAATTTGGCTCTCTCTGCTTTACTGCGCACTCTATCCTCAAAAGCACCTTTTTTCACTCTTGGCAGCCTCAGCAGCAAAAAAGACAAACGTCCAGCTTTTGCTGCCACAGCAAAGGTGCCAGCAAGGAAAAGTCATGCTGGTCCTCACTGCCTCCTGGAACCCCTTCAAATGCCCCAGACAATTTGGCCCTCTCTGCTTTCCTGCGCACTCTATCCTCAAAAGCACCTTTTTTCACTCTCGGCACCCTCCGCAGCAAAAAAGACAAACGTCCAGCTTTTGCTGCCACAGCAAAGGTGCCAGCGGGGAAAAGTCATGCTGGTCCTCACTGCCTCCTGGAATCCCTTCAAATGCCCCAGACAATTTGGCTCTCTCTGCTTTCCTGCGCACTCTATCCTCAAAAGCACCTTTTTTCACTCTCGGCAGCCTCCGCAGCAAAAAAGACAAACGTCCAGCTTTTGCTGCCACAGCAAAGGTGCCAGCAGGGAAAAGTCATGCTGGTCCTCACTGCCTCCTGGGACCCCTTCAAATGCCCCAGACAATTTGGCCCTCTCTGCTTTCCTGCGCACTCTATCCTCAAAAGCACCTTTTTTCACTCTCGGCAGCCTCCCCAGCAAAAAAGACAAACGTCCAGCTTTTGCTGCCACAGCAAAGGTGCCAGCGGGGAAAAGTCATGCTGGTCCTCACTGCCTCCTGGAACCCCTTCAAATGCCCCAGACAATTTGGCCCTCTCTGCTTTCCTGTGAACTCTATCCTCAAAAGCACCTTTTTTCACTCTCGGCAGCCTCCCCAGCAAAAAAGACAAACTTCCAGCTTTTGCTGCCACAGCAAAGGTGCCAGCGGGGAAAAGTCATGCTGGTCCTCACTGCCTCCTGGAAGCCCTTCAAATGCCCCAGACAATTTTGCCCTCTCTGCTTTCCTGCGCACTCTATCCTCAAAAGCACCTTTTTTCACTCTCGGCAGCCTCCGCAGCAAAAAAGAAAAACGTCCAGCTTTTGCTGCCACAGCAAAGGTGCCAGCGGGGAAAACTCATGCTGGTCCTCACTACCTCCTGGAACCCCTTCAAATGCCCCAGACAATTTGGCCCTCTCTGCTTTCCTGCGCACTCTATCCTCAAAAGCACCTTTTTTCACTCTCGGCAGCCTCCGCAGCAAAAAAGACAAACGTCCAGCTTTTGCTGCCACAGCAAAGGTGCCAGCGCGGAAAAGTCATGCTGGTCCTCACTGCCTCCTGGAACCCCTTCAAATGCCCCAGACAATTTGGCTCTCTCTGCTTTACTGCGCACTCTATCCTCAAAAGCACCTTTTTTCACTATCGGCAGCCTCCCCAGCGAAAAAGACAAACGTCCAGCTTTTGCTGCCACAGCAAAGGTGCCAGCGGGGAAAAGTCATGCTGGTCCTCACTGCCTCCTGGAACCCCTTCAAATGCCCCAGACAATTTGGCCCTCTCTGCTTTCCTGCGCACTCTATCCTCAAAAGCACCTTTTTTCACTCTCGGCAGCCTCCCCAGCAAAAAAGAAAAACGTCCAGCTTTTGCTGCCACAGCAAAGGTGCCAGCGGGGAAAAGTCATGCTGGTCCTCACTGCCTCCTGGAACCCCTTCAAATGCCCCGGACAATTTGGCTCTCTCTGCTTTACTGCGCACTCTATCCTCAAAAGCACCTTTTTTCACTCTCGGAAGCCTCCGCAGCAAAAAAGACAAACGTCCAGCTTTTGCTGCCACAGCAAAGGTGCCAGCGGGGAAAAGTCATGCTGGTCCTCACTGCCTCCTGGAACCCCTTCAAATGCCCCAGACAATTTGGCCCTCTCTGCTTTCCTGCGCACTCTATCCTCAAAAGCAACTTTTTTCACTCTCGGCAGCCTCCGCAGCAAAAAAGACAAACGTCCAGCTTTTGCTGCCACAGCAAAGGTGCCAGCGGGGAAAAGTCATGCTGGTCCTCACTGCCTCCTGGAACCCCTTCAAATGCCCCAGACAATTTGGCCCTCTCTGCTTTCCTGCGCACTCTATCCTCAAAAGCACCTTTTTTCACTCACTGAAGCCTCCGCAGCAAAAAAGACAAACGTCCAGCTTTTGCTGCCACAGCAAAGGTGCCAGCGGGGAAAAGTCATGCTGGTCCTCACTGCCTCCTGGGACCCCTTCAAATGCCCCAGACAATTTGGCTCTCTCTGCTTTACTGCGCACTCTATCCTCAAAAGCATCTTTTTTCACTCTCGGCAGCCTCCCCAGCAAAAAAGACAAACGTCCAGCTTTTGCTGCCACAGCAAAGGTGCCAGCGGGGAAAACTCATGCTGGTCCTCACTGCCTCCTGGAACCCCTTCAAATGCCCCAGACAATTTGGCTCTCTCTGCTTTCCTGCGCACTCTATCCTCAAAAGCACCTTTTTTCACTCTCGGCAGCCTCTGCAGCAAAAAAGACAAACTTCCAGCTTTTGCTGCCACAGCAAATGTGCCAGCAGGGAAAAGTGATGCTGGTCCTCACTGCCTCCTGGAACCCCTTCAAATGCCCCAGACAATTTGGCCCTCTCTGCTTTCCTGCGCACTCTATCCTCAAAAGCACCTTTTTTCACTCTCGGCAGCCTCCGCAGCAAAAAAGACAAACGTCCAGCTTTTGCTGCCACAGCAAAGGTGCCAGCGGGGAAAAGTCATGCTGGTCCTCACTGCCTCCTGGAACCCCTTCAAATGCCCCAGACAATTTGGCCCTCTCTGCTTTCCTGCGCACTCTATCCTCAAAAGCACCTTTTTTCACTCTCGGAAACCTCCCCAGCAAAAAAGACAAACGTCCAGCTTTTGCTGCCACAGCAAACGTGCCAGCGGGGAAAAGTCATGCTGGTCCTCACTGCCTCCTGGGACCCCTTCAAATGCCCCAGACAATTTGGCTCTCTCTGCTTTACTGCGCACTCTATCCTCAAAAGCACCTTTTTTCACTCTCGGCAGCCTCCGCAGCAAAAAAGACAAACGTCCAGCTTTTGCTGCCACAGCAAAGGTGCCAGCGGGGAAAAGTCATGCTGGTCCTCACTGCCTCCTGGAACCCCTTCAAATGCCCCAGACAATTTGGCTCTCTCTGCTTTCCTGCGCACTCTATCCTCAAAAGCACCTTTTTTCACTCTCCGCAGCCTCTGCAGCAAAAAAGACAAACTTCCAGCTTTTGCTGCCACAGCAAATGTGCCAGCAGGGAAAAGTGATGCTGGTCCTCACTGCCTCCTGGAACCCCTTCAAATGCCCCACACAATTTGGCCCTCTCTGCTTTCCTGCGCACTCTATCCTCAATAGCAACTTTTTTCACTCTCGGCAGCCTCCGCAGCAAAAAAGACAAACGTCCAGCTTTTGCTGCCACAGAAAAGGTGCCAGCGGGGAAAAGTCATGCTGGACCTCACTGCCTCCTGGAACCCCTACAAATGCCCCAGACAATTTGGCCCTCTCTGCTTTCCTGCGCACTCTATCCTCAAAAGCACCTTTTTTCACTCTCGGAAACCTCCCCAGCAAAAAAGACAAACGTCCAGCTTTTGCTGCCACAGCAAAGGTGCCAGCGGGGAAAAGTCATGCTGGTCCTCACTGCCTCCTGGAACCCCTTCAAATGCCCCAGACAATTTGGCTCTCTCTGCTTTACTGCGCACTCTATCCTCAAAAGCACCTTTTTTCACTCACTGAAGCCTCCGCAGCAAAAAAGAAAAACGTCCAGCTTTTGTTGCCACAGCAAAGGTGCCAGCGGGGAAAAGTCATGCTGGTCCTCACTGCCTCCTGGAACCCCTTCAAATGCCCCAGACAATTTGGCCCTCTCTGCTTTCCTGCGCACTCTATCCTCAAAAGCACCTTTTTTCACTCTCGGCAGCCTCCGCAGCAAAAAAGACAAACGTCCAGCTTTTGCTGCCACAGCAAAGGTGCCAGCGGGGAAAAGTCATGCTGGTCCTCACTGCCTCCTGGAACCCCTTCAAATGCCCCAGACAATTTGGCCCTCTCTGCTTTCCTGCGCACTCTATCCTCAAAAGCACCTTTTTTCACTCTCGGCAGCCTCCGCAGCAAAAAAGACAAACGTCCAGCTTTTGCTGCCACAGCAAAGGTGCCAGCGGGGAAAAGTCATGCTGGTCCTCACTGCCTCCTGGAATCCCTTCAAATGCCCCAGACAATTTGGCTCTCTCTGCTTTCCTGCGCACTCTATCCTCAAAAGCACCTTTTTTCACTCTCGGCAGCCTCCGCAGCAAAAAAGACAAACGTCCAGCTTTTGCTGCCACAGCAAAGGTGCCAGCAGGGAAAAGTGATGCTGGTCCTCATTGCCTCCTGGGACCCCTTCAAATGCCCCAGACAATTTGGCCCTCTCTGCTTTCCTGCGCACTCTATCCTCAGAACCACCTTTTTTCACTCTCGGCAGCCTCCGCAGCAAAAAAGACAAACGTCCAGCTTTTGCTGCCACAGCAAAGGTGCCAGCGGGGAAAAGTCATGCTGGTCCTCACTGCCTCCTGGAACCCCTTCAAATGCCCCAGACAATTTGGCCCTCTCTGCTTTCCTGCGCACTCTATCCTCAAAAGCACCTTTTTTCACTCTCGGCAGCCTCCCCAGCAAAAAAGACAAACTTCCAGCTTTTGCTGCCACAGCAAAGGTGCCAGCGGGGAAAAGTCATGCTGGTCCTCACTGCCTCCTGGAACCCCTTCAAATGCCCCAGACAATTTGGCCCTCTCTGCTTTCCTGCGCACTCTATCCTCAAAAGCACCTTTTTTCACTCTCGGCAGCCTCCCCAGCAAAAAAGACAAACGTCCAGCTTTTGCTGCCACAGCAAAGGTGCCAGCGGGGAAAACTCATGCTGGTCCTCACTACCTCCTGGAACCCCTTCAAATGCCCCAGACAATTTGGCCCTCTCGGCTTTCCTGCGCACTCTATCCTCAAAAGCACCTTTTTTCACTCTCGGCAGCCTCCGCAGCAAAAAAGACAAACGTCCAGCTTTTGCTGCCACAGCAAAGGTGCCAGCGGGGAAAAGTCATGCTGGTCCTCACTGCCTCCTGGAACCCCTTCAAATGCCCCAGACAATTTGGCCCTCTCTGCTTTCCTGCGCACTCTATCCTCAAAAGCACCTTTTTTCACTCTCGGCAGCCTCCCCAGCAAAAAAGACAAACGTCCAGCTTTTGCTGCCACAGCAAAGGTGCCAGCGCGGAAAAGTCATGCTGGTCCTCACTGCCTCCTGGAACCCCTTCAAATGCCCCAGACAATTTGGCTCTCTCTGCTTTACTGCGCACTCTATCCTCAAAAGCACCTTTTTTCACTCTCGGCAGCCTCCGCAGCAAAAAAGACAAACGTCCAGCTTTTGCTGCCACAGCAAAGGTGCCAGCGGGGAAAAGTGATGCTGGTCCTCACTGCCTCCTGGAACCCCTACAAATGCCCCAGACAATTTGGCCCTCTCTGCTTTCCTGCGCACTCTATCCTCAAAAGCACCTTTTTTCACTCTCGGAAACCTCCCCAGCAAAAAAGACAAACGTCCAGCTTTTGCTGCCACAGCAAAGGTGCCAGCGGGGAAAAGTCATGCTGGTCCTCACTGCCTCCTGGAACCCCTTCAAATGCCCCAGACAATTTGGCCCTCTCTGCTTTCCTGCGCACTCTATCCTCAAAAGCACCTTTTTTCACTCTCCGCAGCCTCTGCAGCAAAAAAGACAAACTTCCAGCTTTTGCTGCCGCAGCAAATGTGCCAGCAGGGAAAAGTGATGCTGGTCCTCACTGCCTCCTGGAACCCCTTCAAATGCCCCAGACAATTTGGCCCTCTCTGCTTTCCTGCGCACTCTGTCCTCAATAGCAACTTTTTTCACTCTCGGCAGCCTCCGCAGCAAAAAAGACAAACGTCCAGCTTTTGCTGCCACAGAAAAGGTGCCAGCGGGGAAAAGTCATGCTGGACCTCACTGCCTCCTGGAACCCCTACAAATGCCCCAGACAATTTGGCCCTCTCTGCTTTCCTGCGCACTCTATCCTCAAAAGCACCTTTTTTCACTCTCGGAAACCTCCCCAGCAAAAAAGACAAACGTCCAGCTTTTGCTGCCACAGCAAAGGTGCCAGCGGGGAAAAGTCATGCTGGTCCTCACTGCCTCCTGGAACCCCTTCAAATGCCCCAGACAATTTAGCCCTCTCTGCTTTCCTGCGCACTCTATCCTCAAAAGCACCTTTTTTCACTCTCGGCAGCCTCCGCAGCAAAAAAGACAAACGTCCAGCTTTTGCTGCCACAGCAAAGGTGCCAGCGGGGAAAAGTCATGCTGGTCCTCACTGCCTCCTGGAACCCCTTCAAATGCCCCAGACAATTTGGCCCTCTCTGCTTTCCTGCGCACTCTATCCTCAAAAGCACCTTTTTTCACTCTCGGCAGCCTCCCCAGCAAAAAAGACAAACGTCCAGCTTTTGCTGCCACAGCAAAGGTGCCAGCGCGGAAAAGTCATGCTGGTCCTCACTGCCTCCTGGAATCCCTTCAAATGCCCCAGACAATTTGGCTCTCTCTGCTTTCCTGCGCACTCTATCCTCAAAAGCACCTTTTTTCACTCTCGGCAGCCTCCGCAGCAAAAAAGACAAACGTCCAGCTTTTGCTGCCACAGCAAAGGTGCCAGCAGGGAAAAGTCATGCTGGTCCTCACTGCCTCCTGGGACCCCTTCAAATGCCCCAGACAATTTGGCCCTCTCTGCTTTCCTGCGCACTCTATCCTCAAAAGCACCTTTTTTCACTCTCGGCAGCCTCCCCTTCAAAAAAGACAAACGTCCAGCTTTTGCTGCCACAGCAAAGGTGCCAGCGGGGAAAAGTCATGCTGGTCCTCACTGCCTCCTGGAACCCCTTCAAATGCCCCAGACAATTTGGCCCTCTCTGCTTTCCTGCGCACTCTATCCTCAAAAGCACCTTTTTTCACTCTCGGCAGCCTCCCCAGCAAAAAAGACAAACTTCCAGCTTTTGCTGCCACAGCAAAGGTGCCAGTGGGGAAAAGTCATGCTGGTCCTCACTGCCTCCTGGAACCCCTTCAAATGCCCCAGACAATTTGGCCCTCTCTGCTTTCCTGCGCACTCTATCCTCAAAAGCACCTTTTTTCACTCTCGGCAGCCTCCCCAGCAAAAAAGACAAACGTCCAGCTTTTGCTGCCACAGCAAAGGTGCCAGCGGGGAAAACTCATGCTGGTCCTCACTACCTCCTGGAACCCCTTCAAATGCCCCAGACAATTTGGCCCTCTCGGCTTTCCTGCGCACTCTATCCTCAAAAGCACCTTTTTTCACTCTCGGCAGCCTCCGCAGCAAAAAAGACAAACGTCCAGCTTTTGCTGCCACAGCAAAGGTGCCAGCGGGGAAAAGTCATGCTGGTCCTCACTGCCTCCTGGAACCCCTTCAAATGCCCCAGACAATTTGGCCCTCTCTGCTTTCCTGCGCACTCTATCCTCAAAAGCACCTTTTTTCACTCTCGGCAGCCTCCCCAGCAAAAAAGACAAACGTCCAGCTTTTGCTGCCACAGCAAAGGTGCCAGCGGGGAAAACTCATGCTGGTCCTCACTACCTCCTGGAACCCCTTCAAATGCCCCAGACAATTTGGCCCTCTCGGCTTTCCTGCGCACTCTATCCTCAAAAGCACCTTTTTTCACTCTCGGCAGCCTCCGCAGCAAAAAAGACAAACGTCCAGCTTTTGCTGCCACAGCAAAGGTGCCAGCGGGGAAAAGTCATGCTGGTCCTCACTGCCTCCTGGAACCCCTTCAAATGCCCCAGACAATTTGGCTCTCTCTGCTTTACTGCGCACTCTATCCTCAAAAGCACCTTTTTTCACTCTCGGCAGCCTCCGCAGCAAAAAAGACAAACGTCCAGCTTTTGCTGCCACAGCAAAGGTGCCAGCGGGGAAAAGTGATGCTGGTCCTCACTGCCTCCTGGAACCCCTACAAATGCCCCAGACAATTTGGCCCTCTCTGCTTTCCTGCGCACTCTATCCTCAAAAGCACCTTTTTTCACTCTCGGAAACCTCCCCAGCAAAAAAGACAAACGTCCAGCTTTTGCTGCCACAGCAAAGGTGCCAGCGGGGAAAAGTCATGCTGGTCCTCACTGCCTCCTGGAACCCCTTCAAATGCCCCAGACAATTTGGCCCTCTCTGCTTTCCTGCGCACTCTATCCTCAAAAGCACCTTTTTTCACTCTCCGCAGCCTCTGCAGCAAAAAAGACAAACTTCCAGCTTTTGCTGCCGCAGCAAATGTGCCAGCAGGGAAAAGTGATGCTGGTCCTCACTGCCTCCTGGAACCCCTTCAAATGCCCCAGACAATTTGGCCCTCTCTGCTTTCCTGCGCACTCTATCCTCAAAAGCACCTTTTTTCACTCTCGGCAGCCTCTGCAGCAAAAAAGACAAACGTCCAGCTTTTGCTGCCACAGAAAAGGTGCCAGCGGGGAAAAGTCATGCTGGACCTCACTGCCTCCTGGAACCCCTACAAATGCCCCAGACAATTTGGCCCTCTCTGCTTTCCTGCGCACTCTATCCTCAAAAGCACCTTTTTTCACTCTCGGAAACCTCCCCAGCAAAAAAGACAAACGTCCAGCTTTTGCTGCCACAGCAAAGGTGCCAGCGGGGAAAAGTCATGCTGGTCCTCACTGCCTCCTGGAACCCCTTCAAATGCCCCAGACAATTTGGCCCTCTCTGCTTTCCTGCGCACTCTATCCTCAAAAGCACCTTTTTTCACTCTCGGCATTCTCCCCAGCAAAAAAGACAAACGTCCAGCTTTTGCTGCCACAGCAAAGGTGCCAGCGGGGAAAAGTCATGCTGGTCCTCACTGCCTCCTGGAACCCCTTCAAATGCCCCAGACAATTTGGCCCTCTCTGCTTTCCTGCACACTCTATCCTCAAAAGCACCTTTTTTCACTCTCGGCAGCCTCCCCAGCAAAAAAGACAAACGTCCAGCTTTTGCTGCCACAGCAAAGGTGCCAGCGGGGAAAAGTCATGCTGGTCCTCACTGCCTCCTGGAACCCCTTCAAATGCCCCAGACAATTTGGCTCTCTCTGCTTTACTGCGCACTCTATCCTCAAAAGCACCTTTTTTCACTCACTGAAGCCTCCGCAGCAAAAAAGACAAACGTCCAGCTTTTGCTGCCACAGCAAAGGTGCCAGCGGGGAAAAGTCATGCTGGTCCTCACTGCCTCCTGGAACCCCTTCAAATGCCCCAGACAATTTTGCCCTCTCTGCTTTCCTGCGCACTCTATCCTGAAAAGCACCTTTTTTCACTCTCGGCAGCCTCCGCAGCAAAAAAGACAAACTTCCAGCTTTTGCTGCCACAGCAAAGGTGCCAGTGGGGAAAAGTCATGCTGGTCCTCACTGCCTCCTGGAATCCCTTCAAATGCCCCAGACAATTTGGCTCTCTCTGCTTTCCTGCGCACTCTATCCTCAAAAGCACCTTTTTTCACTCTCTGCAGCCTCCGCAGCAAAAAAGACAAACGTCCAGCTTTTGCTGCCACAGCAAAGGTGCCAGCGGGGAAAAGTCATGCTGGTCCTCACTGCCTCCTGGAACCCCTTCAAATGCCCCAGACAATTTGGCTCTCTCTGCTTTACTGCGCACTCTATCCTCAAAAGCACCTTTTTTCACTCTCGGCAGCCTCTCCAGCAAAAAAGACAAACTTCCAGCTTTTGCTGCCACAGCAAAGGTGCCAGCAAGGAAAAGTCATGCTGGTCCTCACTGCCTCCTGGAACCCCTTCAAATGCCCCAGACAATTTGGCCCTCTCTGCTTTCCTGCGCACTCTATCCTCAAAAGCACCTTTTTTCACTCTCGGCAGCCTCCGCAGCAAAAAAGACAAACGTCCAGCTTTTGCTGCCACAGCAAAGGTGCCAGCGGGGAAAAGTCATGCTGGTCCTCACTGCCTCCTGGAATCCCTTCAAATGCCCCAGACAATTTGGCTCTCTCTGCTTTCCTGCGCACTCTATCCTCAAAAGCACCTTTTTTCACTCTCGGCAGCCTCCCCAGCAAAAAAGACAAACGTCCAGCTTTTGCTGCCACAGCAAAGGTGCCAGCAGGGAAAAGTCATGCTGGTCCTCACTGCCTCCTGGAACCCCTTCAAATGCCCCAGACAATTTGGCCCTCTCTGCTTTCCTGCGCACTCTATCCTCAAAAGCACCTTTTTTCACTCACGGCAGCCTCCCCAGCAAAAAAAACAAACGTCCAGCTTTTGCTGCCACAGCAAAGGTGCCAGCGGGGAAAAGTCATGCTGGTCCTCACTGCCTCCTGGAACCCCTTCAAATGCCCCAGACAATTTGGCCCTCTCTGCTTTCCTGCGCACTCTATCCTCAAAAGCACCTTTTTTCACTCTCGGCAGCCTCCCCAGCAAAAAAGACAAACTTCCAGCTTTTGCTGCCACAGCAAAGGTGCCAGCGGGGAAAAGTCATGCTGGTCCTCACTGCCTCCTGGAAGCCCTTCAAATGCCCCAGACAATTTTGCCCTCTCTGCTTTCCTGCGCACTCTATCCTCAAAAGCACCTTTTTTCACTCTCAGCAGCCTCCGCAGCAAAAAAGACAAACGTCCAGCTTTTGCTGCCACAGCAAAGGTGCCAGCGGGGAAAACTCATGCTGGTCCTCACTACCTCCTGGAACCCCTTCAAATGCCCCAGACAATTTGGCCCTCTCTGCTTTCCTGCGCACTCTATCCTCAAAAGCACCTTTTTTCACTCTCGGCAGCCTCCCCAGCAAAAAAGACAAACGTCCAGCTTTTGCTGCCACAGCAAAGGTGCCAGCGGGGAAAAGTCATGCTGGTCCTCACTGCCTCCTGGAACCCCTTCAAATGCCCCAGACAATTTGGCCCTCTCTGCTTTCCTGCGCACTCTATCCTCAAAAGCACCTTTTTTCACTCTCGGCAGCCTCCCCAGCAAAAAAGACAAACGTCCAGCTTTTGCTGCC